>NC_056728.1:1158183417-1158273417 GCF_019279795.1 Protopterus annectens
TGGATAGATGGGGAAAGAAAGTTTACACCACCGCTACTCTTGCTTTTAGGGCAATTTATTACCAGGCTGAAATGGCTTAGTATTTGATGCCTGTTCTGGCCTCATTGAACAAAATCATCTTGGATCCTCCCACTGCTAACTGTAAACAACAGATGCAAAACTTACTTTTGCAGGCCACTCAGAGCCACAGCATTAAGTGTTGTTATGATGCTATAGGTGCTTCTTCTAGGGAAGCTGCCACTGGATCTGTTGTCAGCAGATATGCATGGCTATGCAAGCAAACATATGCCTGAGGATTTCAAATCTAAAATTCTAGATTCACCTTTGGATGAAAACTACTATATGGCTCTCAGGTGGCCAGTCTGTTCAAAAATCACCAAGACCAAGGTAAAACCATGAAAGACAGCAGGCAGGTCCTACTTTGCCCAGTTCATAGATACCATAGCAACTACCAAGGCAAATCTACTTCCTTCATTAGAAGAGACCCTTAGGCAGTACAGAAACAAAGAAAAAAGTCCATAGGAAAAGATGCTCCAAAAAACTACAAAGGAAACTCCAGCTGGGATGCCTCTCTTTGGTTACAAAAGTCTGTGGCTACTTGTACAGCACTCCTCTTCCTCTCCCCAGTCCACGTGCCATCTTTCACAAAGACCACTTCTCTCCCTGACTCATATGGGAAAATATTACCACAGACAAATGGGTCCTGTCATTCATCAGAGACAGTTATGCTATGTCATGGGAAAGCATTTCCTCTCTGAGAGACATCCTTGCACCTCTTCAAAACCAAATTTCCCATCCGACCTCTTGAATCAGGGGACCATTGAGGAAGCCCCCAAAAGAATTAATTGGAAATGGGATTTATTACAGGATTTTCAAGAAAAGATAAATGAAGATCCATTCTAGACCTGTCTACCCTGAACACATGTCAGCCTTAGTCATATGGGTTTATATCCTGCCAGTAAAATAGCATCCAGTCAGCTTCCAAAGCTTCAGGTTACCTTCCACATGTCCAAAGTGTGAGGCAGCTCAAGCTGAACTGACTGAAATTAAGTCTGGGCACAAGCACTTCAGAGCTTTATTGCTGCCGGATAGAATGCTCCACTGAAACTTTTGAAGGTCAACAGTCTACTTGTGCTGTTCCTTTTCTGAGCACATAAGTCCACTTTGGGGAAAAAACTTCCATTTAATTTTGTTTAATAATTTTATTTATTGCTGATACTCTACTCTTCAGGAAAGTTATTCTAAAGCTAGGAGGTTGTGTTTTAATGGACTGTCACGAGACTGTACTGTACTTTTAAATGGGAACGGTCATTTTCCTGTTAGTTTAAAAGTTATTTAAAGTAACTGAAATCCATTTTTTTTCTATGAAGAAATTGTATTTATTTTACTTTGTCGACCTGGCAAAGTGTTTTAAGTGCTTTTTACTGTATTTGTCTGTGAAAAAGAATGGCTTTTTAAGTTTTTATTTGCATTTGCTGCTTATTCTCAGCAAGAAAGAAGCACCATTTTTAGTTTGACCATGGAACAATCTGTTGGTCCCATCGGTGATCCTTCTTCCAGCTGAAAAAGAAAAAGTTAAGCAAAATGCATTTGCCAACACACCAGGCTAGCAAGTTGCCTCAGCTGCAGGTGGATGACTGTACTGCGGTCATTAGTTGTACCTCAGACCACTCATCTTTTTCCCCGGATCCCTCTGATGTAGCACCTAAATCCACCATAGACCAGAAGTCAGCCATATTCTCTGAGGCTGTTGGGATCCCCTCGGTGAGCAAAGGAGGGAAACTCTTGTTGGTTCTGGGAAAAGGAACAAGGAGGGCTTCCCTATTTTCTCAGAAAGTAATGACCCATCCCTGGGGAAGCTGATGCTGCAACCACCATTAGTAACACTGTTGGTCCCGGTTTCCTTGTCAAAAATAGAAAACTAAACATCCATCTACTTCTCCTCAAATTTTCTTTGACAGGAGTAGTTTATTTAAAGTAACTGAAATCCATTTTTTTTCTAACTCCAGGTTTAGTTCAGGCTGTTAATCCTTCTTATAAATTAGTTTCTGGTAAAACAAAGAATACTTCCTTTCCTGAAGAGATTCAAGATTCTGAATCCTGATAGGAGGATGAAGGCTCAGATATAGGGATGTTCTTCATGTTTCACTGTTGCAGTCATCACATTTGGGTTATCTGCTTGCAGTAGCCCTCAGTTGGCCTGATTAACAAAGTCTTGGGTCCTGCGTCAGTTGCTGTCCCTTCTTCCATGACATCAGGTCGTCAGGGGTATAAAACATGCAGCTGATGCCATTACATCAGTTTTTCGTGCTGTGCGGTGCCCGAAGCAGAAGCAGTTCAAAAGTGCCGGTTGGCCGACTCCTGAAATTTCCCTTTTCGAGTTTCAGAACCGAAGTCTTCAACTAAAGCTAAGTACCCCGTTGGGTAAACTTTTTCTTACTCCTTACCAATGTCAGTAAAAGTTAATAATTACATTACTTTTGGAAAGCAAATACCTCACAAAGAATTCCACTCGTACTGTATTCCTTGCCTAGGCCCTGACCACAACATACCTTGTCAACGCACTATGCGTCGTCAGTATATTTTTGCCTCTAAATATTTCAGTTCTCGGTTCAATTATCCAGAAATGGCGTCGGTAAGCCATCCAACTACCGGTATTCCAAAAAAGCACAAAGATAAAGACAGAGACAGGCTGCCTAGGTCCAAAACTGCCGACGACGCTTCTCCTAATCCAGTCGCCAGTTCACCAGTACTCAGCGAGGCGCTTTCGCAGCCCCTGATACCCGCTACGTCTGACTCGCAGGCCTTTACTGAGACCCATTCGGAGTCCGGTATGCCGCGAGATGCTTCAGCTGTGGAACTTGCGTATGTCTCTACCTTGGATGGGTCCGGAGCCGTTGTGCAGGCACCGGCTTCTGAGGGTGTATTCAGGCCTATGGACTTGCATATTAAACTGACGCCTCCTTCTTCTTCAAGGCCTAAACCTCGAACCTTGCCTAGAAAACTGATGCTCAGGCCACATGTTCAGGCCTCTATGCCTAAAAAACAAATTATAAGAATGGCTGAAGATCTTATAGCTTTAATCAGAGGAAGCCAACCTCCCCCTTCCAAGAGACCTAGGACCGAGTTTGTTTATGAATCTTCTGACCCTTCTGATTTTTCTGATTCTTCTGATGATTTGGATTTACCCTTATCTACTTATGAGGATTCTGATGCAGAAAGCCAGGATTTTTCTGATTCGAAAAAGAGGCTTAAGGATTTCTGACTTCTACCTTAGCATAGGCCTTTAGCTATACCTCCTGTACTAGACATTGTTGATGATGCCTTCTCGGAGTCTAGTTTGGTCCCCGATTCTTTACCTCCTGCTCCCAGAAAACCTGACAGCTATTACAGGGTTCCTGACTCTCACAAGTTCCTTTTCAAAAATCCTATTGCAGATCCATAGACTATTTCACAGGGACCCAAGGGCATTAAGGGTTCTATTGCCAAGAACCCTACCCCTTCTGATAGAGACTCCATGGCACTGGATAGATGGGGTAAGAAAGTTTACACTTCTGCAACCTTGGCCATTAGGGCCTTAAACAGTCAGTTTCATTTGTGAAAGTATCGACAACATGGGTTGGGAGGGTGGCCTAATGGTTAAGGTGTTTGCCTTACAAACACAAGGTGCAGGGTTCGAGTCTCACAAGGGATAATTGGCAGGTATTCAAATGGCCCACAAGGGCAGTTAGCCTAGTACTAATCTATGAACATGTTATTGGCTTACTTAAACAGAAAATGATGTTGATTCCTGACTATTTTGAAAATAAGGAATTAAAAGATTTAATGCATTCTGTAGAACAGGTTGGAAAACATACTTTGCAATGTGGGCTTGATTCTTTAGAGGCCTCTTGCAGGGCTGCTGTCACTGAGTCTGTACTCAGAAGGCATGCTTGGCTTAAGGAGCAATTTTTGCCTGATCATGTTAAAGCTAAACTGTTGGATGCTCCCTTAAATCAGGACCACCTGTTTGGCAGCATAGCTGAGGAAGTTCTCAAAAAGATGGAAGATACAGCTCAATCTATGCAAACTGTTAAAGATTTCTTACAAGTTCAGCCTCCAAGATTTAGCAGGCATTGGCCCTCTAAGAATTGGTCCTTTCCAGCCCTTCCAGATCTTCTCAAGCCAAACCCAGACACAGCAGAAACCCCAGGTTTCAGTCCCAGGCTACGCAGAAGACAAAGCAGTGGGGGCCTTCCGCTCCCAAATCTGGGAGTAGTAAGATTCTCCCTATGGAAAACTGTCTCAATGACTTGATTTTACAACTTCCAAGCACTTCTCAACTGAATGCTCCTTTAGGGGGAAGGACTGGTCTGCAGGCCAAAAATTGGAAACTCATTACCCAGGACAAATGGGTTTTAAATATAGTGTCCCAAGGATACAGATTTCATTTCCACACATTGCCAACGCCAAAAGGTTGGCCAGATCTACCCCCAAATCAGTGGGCAGAGGCTCAAAAGCAAATATTTTCTCCTTTAAACATAAAAGCTATTCAAACTGTACCAGAAGAGGAAAAAGGACAAGGTTTCTACTCAGGACTTTTCCTGGTACCCAGAAAAGACAATTCTTGGTGTCCTATCCTGGACCAGTCTACTCTAAACACCTTTTTGGTGATTCCAAAATTCAAGATGCTGACTCTTCACCAGTTGCTTCCTATGCTAGGAAAAGTTGCCTGGATGGTAACACTCGATTTAAAGGAGGCAAACCGGCACATCCCAATCAGGGAATCTTGCAGAAGATACCTATGCTTCAAAGCAGGCTACAGTCACTACCAGTTCTCTGCACTGCCCTCTGGCTTATCTACTGCACCCAGGGTATTCACAAAGTGTCTAGTCCCAGTCATTGCCTTTTGCAGGCAAAGAAATATTCAAATATACGCATACCTGGATGATTGTTTAATTCAGGCAGAAAGCCAGGACATACTTTTGAATCATCTGGCCTTCATTCAAAGGATGCTGACTTGTCTGGGGTACACCATAAACGTAAAGAAATCACACCTGTTACCCTGTCAACTAATTATATTCCAGGGAGCAAGCTTGAATACAACTTCCCAGATGGCTTACCTCATGCCAGAGAAACAAATTTATTTGACAACCTACTTCAACCAAGTGGCCACAAAAACCATACAATCTGCAAGGCAAATACTACAAGCCTTGGGGTTCATGGCCTCCTGCATTCTTCTAATTCCATATGCAAGGCTGCATATGAGAAAACTACAGTGGTATCTAAAAAGCCTATGGTGTCAACATTCTCCGGATCTAGAAGCAATGATTCCTATTATTCCTTGCCTACACCTAGAGTTTCTTTGGTGGGCAGAGTCCTGCCACCAAAACAAGTGACTACCATTCACAACACCCCCTGCTGCCCAAGCCCTAATAACAACAGATTATTCATGGGGGGCTCATTTGGCAGGAAGTGCATTCAGGGCAATTGGAACCCAAGTCAAATGCACCTGCATATCAATCAAAAAGAAATGTTAGCTGTACAGAATGATCGAACAGCCTGCAAGGAGCACATTCTTTCAGGACAATTAATTGTAAAGACAGACAACACCACTGTTATGTGGTACATAAACAAGCAGGCGGGTACACATTCTTACCCCCTCTGCATACTAGCCACGGCATTGTGGAACACAGCCCTGAGCTACCAAGTGCATCTACAAACTCGGTTCCTGCCAGGAAAACTAAATACACTGGCAGATGAACTAAGCAGAAACCTCATGGACCCACACGAGTGGAAAGTGGAACCAAGGATTTTCAACATGTTGACAAGCAAATGGAGGAGCCCAGATATAGACCTGTTTGCCTTCCCCCAGAACTATCAGTTGGACAAATTCTGCACAACGACTCCCCAGAAACAAGCTTGGAAAGTGGATTCTCTGTCCTTCAGCTGGAAAAACCTATCAGTTTATGCCTTTCCTCCTCTGCCTCTGCTCCCTAAAGTACTACTAAAGATCAAACAAGACAAACCGAGTATGATTTTGATTGCGCCAGACTGGCCACGCCAACACTGGTACCCCCTCTTGCGCAGTGTGTCACTGTTGGCCCTTTGTCTTAGCAGGACAACCAAATTCTGCACCCTCCGCTTCAAACACTGAATCTAGCAGCCTGGCTAATTACATAATTTCTTCTTTACCATCCCTCAGTAAACCAGTGATGGGATATCGTTTTAGAGGCAAGGCAGCCTAGTACTAGAAAGTCTTAACGCTGAGAAATGGAAAAGATTATGTGCCTGGAACCAATCTCAAGGGATGAGCACAACAGTGCCCAATTTACTTCAGATTTTACAATACTTAACTGAGGTGCTTCACAAGGTCCTGTCTTTCTCCTCCATCAAAATTCACGCCTCAGCCATCTCAGCTCATTATAACACAGAACCACCCTTCTTCTCTCATCCACTGCTTAAGCAGTTCCTCAGAGGGGCCAAAAATCTATGACCACCCAGGAGAGCTTCAACTCCAGCCTGGGACCTCAACTTTGTATTGGAAAAGCTCACCATTCCTCCTTTCGAGCCAGCTGCCACTGCGGATTTAAAATTCCTTTCTTGGAAAACAGCTTTCCTTTTAGCGATCACTTCAGCAAGATGGGTATCTGAATTAGTTCTGTATATATTTTCACCAAGCTTTACCATCTGCCACTTTTCTCTAAATCCAGAGCTGGCTTTGCCACTGCAGTCTTGCAGGGCCTTTTAGCTGCTCCTAATGCTATTTAAATTCCTCCTCCCATCCTTAGCTTTGGGAATCTGTCCAAAAGTGATGAATGCAACAGTGAAACACGAAGAACATAATACAGTTGTGTACACTTACCATAAATGTAGATGTTCGAGTGTATTCACTGTTGCAGTCCTGGTTACCCTCCCTCCAGCCCCCTTTCTTCTTTTGGATATATCTCTACTTTCCTTTTCTATGTTCAAAAGCTTTTTGGTGTATTTGCTATTTTGTTGGAGGTATAACCTTGTATATTTATAGATTTAATTGCTTCCCATTAAGGGGGGCACCTGACATCTGGGGTAAGAAAAACAGATGTAATGGTGTCGGCTGCATGCTTTATACCCCTGACGTCATGGAAGGAGGGACAGCAACCAACGCAGGACACAAGACTTTGTTAATCAGGCCGACTGAGAGCTACTGCAAGCAGATAACCCAAAAGTGATGACTGCAACAGTGAATACACTCGAAAATCTACATTCATGGTAAGTGTACACAACTGTACTTTTTCTTTCCCAAATGTGATTCAGCAACTATAGATTTAATTAATTCTTCTGCTGCTAGACATTTAGTTAAATCCAAGCCTACAATTTCTGATAAGGATGGGAAGATTATTGATAAGTATGGGCAGAAAAACATGTATGCTTCTGCATCTTTGATTTTTTTATAATTTTGAATTGTCAGGTTCATATAGTAAGAGTGTGATGAATGTTTTGTTTGCAGTTTCTTCTTTTGAGGAAAAATGCACTTTAAATAGTTTAATTTCTGATACTGTTCAAGTTCGTTGTATACAGTGAGTGTGATTCTGTTGACACTGAAAGGACCATGGCCACTGGTACTGTTTTGAGGAAGTTTGCATGGCTGCATTCTCAGAACCTCTCAGATGTTAAAAATGAGATTTTTAATTCTTCTTTGGATAGAAAATTAGATTTGATGTCATTTTCTTTCATTCCTCAACTGTTGGGTTCAGATCCAACTGTCTGATCTGACTCTTGTCGCTTTTTACAGCTCGTGGAACACTGAAAGCTCTCAAGCTCCTCTCATACCCATAATGCACTAGTCCTTCACCATACCTCAGACCTCTTTTGCATTTGGATGTTGGTCGTTGTTAGCTCTTGAGGTTGACTAGTGTTTTGTGAGTATTTCAATAATTTTCTTTTTTTGTAACTTCTATATGCATATTTTTTTACTTATTAGAATTTTCTTCTCTCTTGCCCCTGTGACACTTTTTAGTGTATATTTCCTTAATTACCATTGTTTTTAATATTTCACTTTTTTCTACCTTTTAGGTAGTTCTTTTTTACTTACCATTGTTGGTATTTTTCCATAGCTTAAAGTTAAAAATGTGTGTGTGTGTGTGTGTGTGTGTGTGTGTGTGTGTGTATATATATATATATATATATATATATATATATATATATATATATATATATATATTCTTTTTCTCATTTTCCTTGGCATTTACACAGCAATGCCAGCAAAACCCTTTGGGTTTTAAAAAATGTAAGGCTTGTAGCCATAAGATCCATTTATCAGATGCACACAAGTTGTGTGTGCATTGCTTAGCCCGCCCCTTTAAAATCTGCATGTGACATGTAAGGGGGAGCATTAATGCCATCATCCTCTGATATGGCATCTGGGGTCAAACCCCCAAGAAGGGTAATAAGAAGGAGCATCCATCGGAGTAGTCAGGCTGTTCTGCTCCAAGCCTGGAGCTGTCTTCGAAAATAGCTAAGTCATCAAATCCGATTCCATCAGATCCAAATTTCTTCTGATCCAAAATCTAAAACCTCAGATCTGACCCCATCTGATCCAAAGAAGCACAAATATAGAGCTCTTCAGATCTGGTCTCCACACACTCTGGATCTGATAACCTTTCATCTTCCATATCCTTTCCTGGAGAGACACCTTGTCCATTGCTTCCTCTTCTTGATCGTCCAAAAGTTTGACCAAAGCAGATGTGGATAGGATGATGAGGAAATTTCTTGCGACACAAATTCAAATGGGGCTTCTCCCAGCTCCCCTACCCCATTGGGTCCTGAGGCCTTCATTGGAACTACCCCACCTATTTTGTCTCCTTCTCCAATCCAACCTTTGGTTTTGGAGCAGTTGGATCTGAGAATCCTGGATCTGTCCATATCAGACACAACGATCATTACATCTTCTACTCCGGTACCATGTCTGAGTGCACCGGCTCCAAGCACATAAGACCCAGATGACTCTTAGAGCCATAGCGTTGGTACTGGATCTGAGGTGTTGGAATCAACTCAGAGATCATTGAAACTGTCTGTACCCCTCAGAGCTTCAGTCCTTGACAGCTTGGCTACGACCCCTGCTACAAGCAGTTTGTCCTCACGTCGAAAGGAGTTGATGGTTCGGAGGCATGTTTTTTCATAGCTGTTGATTTCTTTCTCCCCGAGACATTCTGCTTTCAAAGTAGTGGAGAGAGTTTTCTCTGCTCCAAGAGAAAGGACCCATCCACCTTCCTCATCTCCCACTTCCCAGACTGAGCTGTCTTTGTGTCAAGAGCCTTAACTTCATACTTCACAAGGACAGCCAGTTCAAAGTTTCCAAGATACTCCTCAGGGTATATTGATTTCTTCTGATATTTCTCCAGCACATCACACCACATCACACTGAAGAAGTCCCTAAGAAGAGAAAGTGCAAAAGGAGACCTTTAGATTTTCCTCAAGAGTCTGTAATGGAGGATGCTGATTTTGGTGAGGGGAAAGGTTACCCAAGATCATTACCTGACAATATCTCATTTGAAGACATATTACAGATCCGCAAACAATTGGGTAGTTGGTCAACTGACAACCCTTCCCAAGAGGATTCAGTATTCCTGGAATCCTTTGGTGTTGGCCCATCTACCTCCTGGGTGACTCCAACCGGCGATGAGCTCATTGATTTGAATTCTTGTTGGGCTTGGAAGGAACCTGATTCCATTGAGCTTATCCCCAAGAGACTAGACAGGATACTGGCACCATTCAAGGATAGGTAATTTGGAGCAAAAGAGTACTAGTTGATGCCATGGTTGTAGCAGCGGCTACAAAAAAGAAACTTGCAGAACAAAGTTCCTCTGTTCATCTCCCTAACAGGGGGTCTGGGACGCTGGACAGATTCGTGAAGCATGTATATGCTTCAGTTACCTTTGTACTTTGGCTGCTGAATTATTTGGCACACTTCACTAGACTCCGGAGAGACTTGATTAAAGAACTCACCAAGTCCATCTCCGGGGCCATTAGTTCTGAGGCTCCATTGCCTCACAACTGGCTACCCTACAATCCATTTCAAATTTGTCCACTAGGCTCATCTCACACGCAGCTGAGAGTACCTCAGGGGTGGTGGGTTGAGGCATTTCCTTTAGGAAACATGCCTGCGTGATTTCGCAGAACCCTTCAAGTCTTCCTTTGTCAGCGCTTCCTTTAACAGGAGTTCTTTATTTGGCTCCAAGGTTAAAGACACACTATCCAAGTGAGGGCAGGAATGTAAAACCCCATCTGTTGTGGGCATAAGTTTTTCAACTCCTCAAAGGACTTTGTCTGGGAATCAATGAGGTGGTCGAAAAATCTGGTTCAGATAGTCCCAGGGTCCCTTCTATGATCTTCTTGGAGATGGTTCCCCCAGGGGCAGAGGGGGGAACTCTAACAGAAGACTCTGCCTGCGTGACAGATGGGGGCTACAAAGCCAAGGGTCCAGAGATACTTTCTCTGACAGATCCTACCAGCTCTTCTGAAAGGAGACCATGTTGTCCATGTGTGGAGGGAGTTGGGGGTCATTTATCCCTGCACCAGAGAGCCTGGCTAGAGATTACAAAAGATTCATGGGTACAGAGGATTATTTTCAGAGGTTGTATAGCATCCTCCACCCCCCCTTAACAGTAAACAAAATTACCAGTGTTCCACCCAGTCAAAGGAAAGCAGCAGCACTAGAAATAAAAAAGCTGCTACAAAAAAAAAAAAGTCATCCAAGAGGTCCCTCCAGAGTAGAGTCCAGAACTTGCTCAAAGATAATAGTGGACTGGAGACCAATTTTGGTTCTCAGGAATCTGAACAAATCAGTTCAGTACATGAAGTTCCAGATGGTCATGCTTCAGTCCATTGTGCCTTTCCTTCACAAGGACAACTGGGTGTGCTCTATAGATCTTCAGGATGTATACTATCACATAAAAATGAACAGATGATCCAGACGATACCTACACTTCCGGCTGGGAGCTAGTCATTACCAATTCAGAGCACTGCCCTTTGGCCTCCCCACAGCCCCCGGGGTGTTCAAGTGTATGGCAGTAGTAGTAGCAGCTCACTTGAGACTGCATGGATTCTGAGTGTTTCCTTACCTGGATGACTGGCTCATAACCCCTCTGACCAGGCATCATTTGATCAAAGTACAAGATTATGTACTCCAGTTATGCTCCCACCTGGGAATTACTATTAGTCGCAGTGAATCTCAGCTAGAACCATCTGTGATATTAGAGTTTATCAGAGCTTTGTTTGACACACTTTCCTTGACAGCTTTCTTTACCTACTAAACGATTCCAGGTCAAAAAGATCATTTAAAATTCCTGTCTCTCAACTGAATTGAGTCTTCAAGCTTTGGGGTCAGTGTCTGCTGCTACAGTTTTGGTCCCACTAGCAAGATACCACATGAGAGTGGTCCATTTTACATCAACCCTTGGTGGATTTACTCTGATCAGATAATGCAAGTTTATCCCTTTATTTTCCCTCAGCCTAAGGCCATAGTTAACATGGATGCTTCCCAGATCAGATAGGGGAGCACTTCTTGGGAAAAGCAGTCCAAGGCACTTGATCCCCCAAAGAGGCCTATATGCATATCTGTGTCCTAGGTTTAGTCTTCCTAGTGTTGCAGGTCTTCCAAGACACACTCCCCTGTGGGACCATTGCAGTTCAAATGGACAGTTTGTCAGTAGTTTGGTACATCAACAAACAAGGAGGAATCAGGTCTTACACCCAGTGTCGAGAAGCTCTGAGAATATGGCAATGGGCAATCTTATCCAGTCAGTTTCTGATAGCAACGCACATTCCAGGGAAATCCAGTGTGATAGCAGCCAAGTTAAGCAGGTCCATTCTAATGCCTCATGAGTGGTCGCTCAACATGAAAGTGGCGGAAAAGATATTATTTCAGTAAGGCCAATCTTGCTATGACCTCTCTGCATCTCCCCTCAACAACAAGTGCAGCAGGTTCTTTGCCATGGTCCTCCCACCAGGGGAGTCATCAAGTGATGTTCTCCACGATTGGCCTCCTGGTCTCCTCTACGCCTTTCCCCTCATTACCTCTAATCCCCAAACTCATTCAGAAAGCATCTCAATTCAAGAGCACAGTCATCCTCATTGCTCCTTATTGGCCTCGTCAGATTTGGTTCCCCTTCCTTTGGCCTCATCTAATTTGCCTCCCCATGGATTCTGGAACCATTTTCCGACCTTCTGTCTCATCTGACAAACATGATACACCCAGACATCTTCAGGCTAAAATTAACAGCATGGTTTCTCCACTTTCATTAATAGCAAGGCAACTCCAGACCCTCTTCCTCGTTCGCCACATTTTTTATCCTCCCACAAAGCTTCTACGAGAAAAATTTACAGAGGTAAATGGAAAAAGGTTTATTTGGGCGCAGCAGAATGACACTGACCCTTTTTTAGCACCAGTACCCAAGGTTCTAGAGTTTTTAGCAAAAATGTAATAAAGGTGCTAGTTCAACTGTTACAATACAGCTAGTTGTCATTTCTAATTATCTCTTTGAGGTAAACAGTTCATCTTTAGTGTCTTTCAAACTTTGCAAGGCTTTTATAAGGGGAAACTTTCATCTTAGAACAGCTTTTAAAGATCCAACTCCCCCATGGGATTTGAATTTGGTTTTACGATCTTTGACCCAGTCTCCCTTTGAACTGTCAGCCAAATGTGAATTGAAATTTTTAACGTGGAAGACTATCTTTTTAGTGTCCATCACATCTGCTAAAATAGTATCAGAACTTCAGACCCTATCTTCTAGACCTGCCTATTTGATTTTTTTATAAGGACGGGGTATCCTTACGAACTAACCCATCCTTCCTAAAGTGATGTCAAAATCCAATATTAAATCGGTCTTCCAATCATCTTTCCAAACTTTTTAAACAACGGAGAATATATACTGCATTTGTTGGATGTTCACAGACAGTTACATTTTTACCTATACAGAACAAAATATTTCAGGAAATCAGATCAATTATTTGTCTCATTTTCAGATTCCAGATTGGTAAAACCTGTTACCAAGGTGGTGATAGCCAAATTTGTTGAATGAAGTTCACTTTAAAATGAAGTTAAACGCCAAAAAATGTATAGTCATACCCTTCGGGAAAAACAAGGTAACCCCAAGCTACCATATAGGCGGCAATCCACTAAGCACAGAAGAGGTTATCAGGGACCTGGGGACCCAGGTTGACAGTGGCCTTTCTTTTGACACCCACATTGCTAAAGTGGTTAGAAAGACCTTCTACATTGCCCACCTGATCATGAAGGGATTCACATCCAGATCTAGTGAGGTCATTGTTCCCCTGTACTCTTCACTTATCAGACCAATGATAGAGTACAATGCCCCATTCGGGATGTATCTCACCCGACATCTGCAGCAATTGGAGAGACCCCAAAAGTTCCTCACCAAGAGGATAAAGGGACTCCAAAATCTGTCATATGCTGCCAGATTGAAGAAACTCCAGCTCTATTCAGTCGCATACCGTCTGCTCAGAGGTGACATGTGCCTGACATACAAGGCCATGTCCAACCCGGAATTAATGGACATGCTCCACCTCAAAAAATCCAAATCCACCAAAACCACTAGAGCAAGCGAGTTAAACCTTAGCACGGATATAAATAGGACGTGCTGGAGGGATAGATTTATCACTCAGAGACTCCCTATGCTGTGGAATAAAATCCCGGTCCATGTGAGGCAGAGCACCTCGTTGGCTCTGTTCAAGAGAAATCTTGACCTGTGGATGGGAGATCGTAGGTTTACCCCAGGAATCATCTCTGTGTCACTGCTGGACAGAGGCACAACAAACTAATGGGCACAGTATTTTTTCATATAAGGGGTGGCGTAAGCCACAAAACTTTGGGCTAGGCTTGTAAATGCCTTAGGGCAGATAGCCTAGTATAAACCTATGAACCTATAAATGGTTATTGATTATATTTCATTTCTTTACCAAAAAAATGCCACTTTGATTTTGACAAAACCTCTAAAAGCTCATCTTCCTTATATGATATTTGTGTGGCTGCAACTTCGTCTAACCCTCATACCTTTATTGCTCATTACAATAGGCGAAGAGCAGCCTTCGGCTCAGCGATGCTTAGGAATATCCTTCTTCAGTGTCCTCCCAGGATTGAGGAAGCTGGGCACTCTGTCCTAGCAGTTGAGGAGTTAAGGAAAATTATATCAGATAAAGAAGTTATGTACTCACCATAAAGTTCCATCTGTGTTGTCCATTTTCATTGTTCAAATTTCCTCCCTCCAACCCCTTACCAATTTGACTTCTGGAAGGGTCAGAAGATGCTACAAAAAACAGTGTCCCTTTATTTCAGCTCCAGATACTGGTATTTATTATTTCAGTATTCAATAAAAGTCAGCAAGGACGATCTGCGGTATGGTAAGGGGTTAGTGAATTATGGGTAGGAGAGGACCTTGAGAGTTTTCAGTGTTCTACAGGCTGCAAAAAGCAGCCAAGTTGGATCTGAATCCAACAGTTGAAGAATGAAAATGGACAACACAGATGGAGTGTTATGGTGAATACATAACTACTTTTTGGGTCTCCCTCTTTTGACATAGATGATCACAAAGTGTGATGACAAAGGGAATTTCTTAATATTTTCCGTCCCTCTTTTTCCAAATTTTCCAAAGGGTTCTCCAACTCCTCATACAGTTTTAGTAAGAAGCATAATAAAAAGTCTCAACCAAATGTAGATAGAGACATTTAAGAAGAAATTGCAAAGGGGTTCCAAGAAGAATTCTGGAAATTCCCAAAACCAAAGACAATCTAATAATTCAAAATGACTATTTGAGAATTTGTCCCACCACCCCATCCACATCCACACACACACACACACACACACACTGGCAACCCCTTTTATTTCTTCCAGAAAGTCTGTGTCTCCACTTTTCTATTTGGCAACAGGTAGTTTTAGACAAATGGTTCCATCAAATTATTTGTCAAGGTTACAGATGGCAGTGGGTAGCTCTTGCTTTCCAGGGGATAATTCCTCATCCTCCAGACCAGACTCTCGTGTTTCCAGCTGTTCATCACAAGCTGTCCCAGGGAAGGATAGAACCAGTTTCCCCTTTCCAGGTGAGAAACGGGTTTTTACTAAAGGATGTTTTTAGAGCCAAAGACAGAAAATGCTTGGTGACCAGCTCTGGATCTTTCTTTCCTAAACCTGTTTGTGGTATTGCCTACATTCAAAATGATGTCTCTTTGCAACCTGTTAACCTCTTCTCCCTCATTCAAATTTCCCGGTAACATTAAATTTAAAAGAAGCTTATCCGATTTTTATTCATTCAGACTTCAAAGGGTTGTTAAGGTTTTGTGCGTCTTGATCACATTATCATTTCTGTACCTGACCATTTGGGCTGTCCACTGAACCAAGTATATTCACAAAGTGTCTAGTTCCAGTTGTAGCCGATTGCAAGCCAGAGGGTATCCACATTTTTCCATATTTAGATGGCTTGCTTATCTTTGCAGAGTCTTTTTTTTTTCAAAGTCTTAGGAATCTCTTTCATAGATAAGAGATCTCTTACTAAAGATGGGATTCCAGGAGAAGATTAAAATTCTTTCTTTCTTGTCTCCTCACAGGATTGTGTTTCTGGAATGTCAATGAGATTTTCTTCAACACGAAAAGAAATATCTCTATCCAGATCTCTTTTTTTTATCTTTGCAGAGTCTTTTTTTTTCAAAGTCTTAGGAATCTCTTTCATGGATGAGAGATCTCTTACTAAAGATGGGATTCCAAGAGAAGATTCAAAATTCTTTCTTTCTTGTCTCCTCCTCACAGGATTGTGTTTCTGGAATGTGAACTAGATACTACAGTTCAATTAAATTTTCTTCAACATGAAAACAAATATTTGTATCCAGATCTCTTTCTAGGATTTTCCACTCAAACTTTGGTCACTGTGAGGAAATATCTCAGGATTTTTTTGACTCACGGCTGCTGTGATTCTCATGATACCCATGGCAAGACTTCACATGAGAAAGATACAGTGGTATCCGAAGTTTCTTTGGTCCAATCACCAACACCCTTGTCTTTTCAGATCCAGTGCTGGAGTTAGACAGGAAATCACTTGGTGGAGACAACAGATGTCCTTAAATCCAGATCTTCCCTTCTCCCTCCCTGTTCCAAAGCATTTGGCCACCAGATATGCATCGGAGTTTGCTTGGGGAGCAGTTTCAAGATGGATGAAGGTTCAAGGTGTGTTGATGTCAGAAGAAAAAATTCAAACGAGTCGCATCTGCCACAGGTGATGAAATTTCCTTTATTAGCAGTTAACCAGATTACACAGCATGTTGGCCAAGATGTCCGGTCTGGACTTATCTGATCTCCTCTGATCTGATCAACTTGTTTACTGACATCAACTTTTATACTGCAAGCAAAACAACTTTTTGTTACATTTCTGACCGTTGACAGTTGGCTATGAAAAACATATAGGATAAACATGTTTATCACAAATTACCTCAAACCCACAGTTAGTACAGAATGTTCAAGAAGTACAGAATGTTCAATTCAACAACGGTAGCTCAAATTTTCCAGAACACACAGCCTGCCCCAGTAAATTAACTCTTACTCGGCCGTGCGTCCTTATCCCAGGCTTCACTGAGCTATAACCAAATCTTTTTATTCTGAAATGCAGAAAACGTATATCATTCAGGTTCATAAGCAATGTTGCATTTTGTTCACAGATGAGGCCCATCTTTGATAAGCATATCCCAACAAATAACATGTTCACTTTGCAAGAACAGGAAAAAGACAAATAACAATATGTTTTAGAACTTTTTCTCTTAACAGTTAAACACCTAGGGCAGACACAAGCACTTAAATATAAAAACGGTGTTTCCTGTAATCAATGCACTCATCTCTCTGAATCGTCTTTGGTCCTTGGGACATCTTCAAGTTGTTGCAGACAGGACCACAGTCATGTGGTACATCAACAAGCAAGGAAGAACCAGGCTGTGGCTCCTCTTCAGACTAACCATGTTGGCTAGGAATATAGCTTCAGTACACAGTCTTACTCTACAGGCATCCTGCATTCCATCAGTGTAAAGCTGTGGTGTAGACGAGCTGACCAGGACAAGACCCTTACAAATGGAAACTAGATCAGGGATCTTCTAAGATTTGTTCCATCTGTGGAGAAAACCTCAAGGATACATCTTTACCTACTCTGAGTAATCAGCTGGCAAGCTTCTGCTCCATGACTCCATGCAAGAAGGCATGAAAAAGAAATGCATTTTCTTTTCCTTGGACAGGATTGTCCATCAATGCTTTCCACCATTTCCACTAAAAATCAAGGTATTTATGAAGTATCAGAAGGAATCCCTGAAGACCATTGTGGTGACTCCCTTCTGGACCAGGCAACCATGGTTCTCCCTTCTTGTGGAAATGGTCAAGGGAAGTTACCACAAAATTCCTCATGGGGTGAATGTACTTGCACAAAAATGGGGTTTTGATACACCCTGACATCAATCAATTTCAGTTGACTGTCTGGATGTTAGGGCCTTAATTCCTTTTATGCATCTGTTTACTGATGATGTGCAGTGGTATTAATGGAGGCAAGAAAGTGTGCTACTAGAACATCATATGTTTGCAAATAGAAAAGGTTTTCTAGTTGGTGCCAACAACGTAATCAGGACCTATTCAGGGCTAGTTGTTCTCTGGTATTACCAATGTCAAAATGTTTTGAAAGAAAGTTTGTATAAGAGGCCTCTCCTTGGGATCTTAATTTTGTGTTAGAGAAGCTAACACTTGCTCGATTTGAACCAGCTGATCTATCTGACTTGAAGTTCTCAACATGGAAAACAGTTTTATTGTTTGCTGTGACCTCTGTAAGATGGGTGTCTGAGTTGCAAGAACTTACAGTAAGTTAACCCTATCTCATTTTCCACAGGGACAGGGTTTGTTTGAGAACTAATCATTCTGTTATGCCTAAGCCTGGTATCCAAGTGTACTTTAAGCCACGTGGCAAGTCTGTGTTTAACAATTTAAATTTGCAGTCTAGAGGAAAAATAGGGTTGCAGTTTAGAACAACAGATATGTATGAACTGTAAATGAAAACCTTTTCCCATAGCTTTGCTATAATGTATATGACAATCAAAAATACTTGATTACAGAACAGTATGGAATGAGTCTTGAGAAGTTTAGTCTTCCTTTGAAATTAAAGGGGAGACTAGTACACTTAACAAGTATGTTATGGTGAATAGCAAGAAAGGAACTTTTAAGTTGTAGTTGCAACCCAAATCACTTTTTTCCTGTTGAGACGCAACTCATTTTGATACATTACTGCACAAAAAAGAGGTATTGCCATTGTGGAAAACAAGAGAATTTTATGTGTATTAAAAATCATCAAGAGGAATATTTATGGTTCAACTGTCCATTCTTGCAAGATGAAGTAAATGCAGATATTAGTGAAAACACAGCAAGCACTGAAATTGTCAAACTTAGTAATATACGAGTATAATATGGATATCAGATTGACATTCTGTAAAATGAAAATTAACTCAATAATATGTTGCTGCAGAAACAAATAAAACATTGAAATGTTTATGGTAACTGAAGTGGACTTCATTTACAAATGAAGCATAAAAATGATTCATTATAATGTAATGATGATGAAGAATATATAGTAGAAGGGGAAGATGACATCTGTTGGGAATAGGGTAAGAAAAAAGGAAATTGTAGATTTTGTTAGATTGTAGCAAATACGCAACAGAAAAGTAGTAACGTAAGTGGTCTTGGCTGTGCGTGTGGATAGTATTAAACATGGAGAAAGAGAGAGGTTTAGAAAGGATAAGTATGCTTATGTTTGAATCTGTGTTTACATACAGAATGTATGATATTCTATGGAAATATTTAAATATGGATAGAAGTGTAAATGTGGATAGGATGTTGTTTATAATGTTGTAGAATAAAAAGAAATATAGATGTGAAGAACTGTTGCATGGCAAGGTGTAAAATTGTGAAGCTGTATTCAAGAGAATATAGTAATGTTTGTGGTGGGGTTAGAGGGTAATTGAATATGTTGAAGAATGCTACGTATAGAATATAAAAAAAAATGCAATTATGTTAAGTGTTGTGCTAATAGTATTAAAAGCGTGCAAATATAATAAATGAAAAAGCTGCCTTAATCTTTTTTTGCAAGTTTTAACTGCCACAGATGATTTGACATGGTCTATAAATACATATTTTTTTGTTAAGAAAGTACAGCAGCTTCCTCATTTTTTGCATAGGATGAGGAGAGTAAATCTTCGTACTATAGAGAGTATTTTGACCGGTGGCTTCTTAGCATTGTATAGTAGTTGTACTGTTTCAGAACAGAAATCTCTACAGAGAGTGGTGAAAACTGCAGGGAAAATTGTTAGAATTTCTCTTCTGCCTTTACTTGTCTTGTCTCAGTAGAGCAGCAAAAATAATTGGTGATTCCACTCATCCTGCTTATGGACTGCTCAGTCTTTTGCCTTCTGGAAAATGTTATTGTAGTTTGTGTTGCAAGACTACTAGATTTAGAAATAGTTTTTTTCACAGGCTATTAGATTACTTAATTCTCATTAGTACGGAATATGTTGGTTTATTGTGATTGCTGTTCTGAGTTCATATTTTGAAAATTGATCATTTTAGTTTATATTTATTCTTTTTTGGTATATTTATTGTTTTTATGTGTAATTATTTGTGTCTGTCTTCACATATTAATTTTGGAGAAACATAATTTTCTTCAGCTATGAATGTTGTGGTACGGTTGAATGACAATAGTTTGACCTTGACCATCTTGGGTAGATAAGACCTTGTCTTGAAATCTCATCAGAAGGATGAGAAGGATCAGAGGAGAGTATCACTCCTCTTATGCTGCAGTGCACTAAAATAAATCCAAGCTCCTGGTATGGGAAGAGAACCCATAGATCTCTGATCTTCTGGTGTCAAAGGCAAATGGGTTGTCTGTTGAACCACTGATTCTGCCAGTAAGGATAAAGTTTTCTTGAACTGCCTTCCTTATCTTCTGCCCCTTACTGAAGTGCATTGGTATAATTACCAAGAGCTGCCAAGTAGTTCTCCAACCTGCAAACATGTTCCACCCTTAAATCTGAGCAACCAGGTCTTTGTGGGGATGAAGCCAGACCCTTAGGCTGTTGGGATGAGGGCAGATACGGTGTTTGAGATGAAAGAGAGAGAGATTGTGATGCTAACGGTCGAAACTCTCGCCAGTACTGAGTAAATTAATGCCCTCCTGTGGTGAGCTCTCCCCGTTTGGGAACAAAAGGGCAAGGTCATATAGCCATTTGGAGAGGGCTGATGGTCAAGTACGTGGAGGGACGGAGGGATATACAGAAAAAAAAGTCATTGTGCAGGATTTCTTTACTGCACTTGTCAAGTTCATGTCCCAGCTGGAGTGCTTTCTTTGCAGTGTGTAGGTCTTCCTTATGTCCATGTTGATTCTTGTCAGAAGCTGGAGTATCCTCCAACATTCCAAAATATAATAAGAGGTAGAATTGGTAGTCCTCCAAAACATGCATTATTGTTAGTATGATGTGCATTTATTTGTGTGCATCAATCAAACTATTCTCCCAGTCAAGGAGTGGTTCTGTGCCTTATACCCATTGTTTGCACTGATAGCCCCAGCTCTCCCATGACCCTCAAGTAGACTAAAGCAGGTATTGGAAAATGAATGAACTACCTTCTTTCCTTCCTTCATCCACTGTTTGCCTTAAACATTACATGTTTATATTTCAATTCAAGATGCTTAAGAAACAAAAAAAAAAGTAACTCAATGGGACTTGTTCCAGCCTTTCTTGATAAGTATCTACCACATACTTCAGTCCCTTAGGTTTTCATTGCACTCTTGGGGAGGGGACGGAGAGTTTTCCATTTTCTTTTAGAAAGGATAAGTATACTTACATTTGAACCTGTGTTTTCCTACAGAGTTTATGTCTTGGAAAGTGATTTTTTTTTCTGGTAACTGTTACTTTTGAGTGGCAGATTTTCAGAATGCTTTAGAACAGGATGCTACTACCAGTAAGGATCAGGCAAGTTTTTTTCTGCCTAAATTGCTTTGAGTATACTTTCATTTGGTATATTTGACATTTTCCTCAAAAAAAAAAAAGAAAAAAGAAATAATTAAAAAAAAAAAAAAAAAAAAAAAACAATTTTAAAAATTCAGCGGAAGACCTGCAGAACAAATTGGATGTTAGGAGAGCCTTCATGTCCTGCATGCTAGGCCATCTCTGCTAAAGCTGAGCAAGTTCAGTTGGTACCCTGGATGATGATCTCCCTATGAAAGTTGAGGACAGCAAAAAAAAAAAAAAAAAAAGAAAAAAGTCTTCAAACTTCATTGCCTCAGAAGTGTTGCCGCACTGGATGCACATAAGTCCAGTGTTTTTTGAGTGCAAGCATGTAGTCCTTCAATCATGTGTTTGTGAAACCCTAAAAGCTGATTGTTGCTTGCAGAGGGCATGCAGGGTTTAGAAGAGCAGTTCTCAGTGAACTAATCTTTTCCCTGATAGATGGGGGGATGTACCTTTGCCTGATGTAACAGTACAGCCTGATACTCACTCTGTGCTAAAAGCCTGCTTGACTGAGCAACCCTTGCAGAAATCAGTTAGTTGTATAGGGAACAGTTGTGTCTGCAAGTCTGCGAGCATTAATCACTCTGCAGACCTAATACCTTTTCTTTAATCTCTGCACCCTCTTAGATATTTTTGTAGTTTCTCATATCTTCAGTTTCTGTCTCATTTCTTATTTTGTGAGCTTGGTTTTTCAACACTGGTAGTGGCAAGCAAGAGTAGGAAGAAGGCATTCCGCAAAAGTTTATTTCAAGTCAGAACTCCCCATCAGTGATGAAGGCTTGCTGGATGAGCATCTTTAGAAGGGAAGTAGTGGTAAGTGCGTGTACAACCAACCATATGTAACTATTTTGTACAGTGATTTACCAGAGTCTGTATAACCTGATAAATCTTTGGGAGAGATTCAATAAAGCCTACACTAAGTGTACACAATGTGTAGTCAAGAACATCCCTACCACATTCTGTGCTTTCTTCACTCAGAAAGATTACAGTAAGTGTACATGTTGTCTACAATTTGTGGTAACCTTTATGAATCCCTGTCAGTATTTAAAGCTGCAAGAAAATCGGTAGGAAAACTAAAATTAGGAGGAAGAAGGAGTGAGTTGTGACTGTGCTGTCTGCTCACTCAGAACGGTGTACATGTAGTGTAGGGTTTATCTGTTATATGATAAAGTTAAAGGCTTGTATCTGTTCATCATCTTTTGTTTTGAACTGTGAAAGTAGTATTTTTAAATTCAGGATATTCAGAACAACTTTTTGATGCAGTGAATTGTAATTTGTATATGATTATTTCTTTTTTTCCATACCAGGACTTGGTTGAGAAGGTTGTTATCTTACGGAAGGCAGTAGAAATCACCCAGACAGCAGATCCAAACATTATGGGGGCCCTCCTGGCTGAAAAAATGAGTCAGTATGCTAATCTGCTTGCTGCACAGGGTAGACTTGCTGCTGCTTTAGCGTACTTGCCTGCCAGCACCAACCAGGTAAAGTGATTCACTCATAATTTGCAATTGTTAAAAGTGAAAAACTCTTAGCTTTCTATAGTTGAAACCGAGAACCTTTATTTTATTGTGGGGTTAAATTAACTATTGACAAGTAGGTGTCAAGATTACAAGTATGAATTCTTATGGGGGTGAGAATCATGATCTGTGATTGGCTTAAAACAGCTTCATTTTGCCTGTATCCCATATCATTGTAAAATTAACTCTTTTGTTGTACAAGTGCAAGAGCTGTGTATGTATGGATAGTACAGTGCATAAGAATGTCCCATAAAAGACACAGTAGTTTTGTGTTGAGGCAGATTAAAGGCCTTTGTTAATGTGTGACACCATCAGCTGTGTCGTCTTCTTCAGCTCATTTGAGATGAGCTGGTATCCTACCATAACTGATATAAGCACACACTCACTGTCTTGTGCCATGTGTGTGTATGTGTGTGTGTAGACACATAGACGTATACATGCATTGTACATGATGTTCATCGTGTTTCACTGTTGCAGTCATTACTCTTGGGTTATCCTGCTGGCAGGCTACCCACAGTCTGCCTGAATTCCAAAGTCTTGGTCCGGCGTTGGTTGCTGTCGCCTCTTCCCTGACGTCAGTGCGCCAGGGGTATAAAAGATGCAGCCGATGCCATTTTCTTCAGTCTTTCTTGCCGCGCGATGCCCGAAGCAGGAGCAGTTCGCAAGTGCCAGTCGGCCGACTCCTGAGATTGTCGTGTCCGAATTTCAGATACAAAGTCTTCATTTAAAGCTAAGTACCCCATTGGGGAAACATTTTTCTTGCTCCAGACCGATGTCAGAAAAAGTTAATAATTGTATTTCTTCTGGGAAGCAAATACCTCATAAGGACTTCCATTCTTATTGTATTCCTTGCCTAGGCCCTGATCATGACGTTGCTAATTGCAGGTTTTGTGCTAGATTTAACCAATGCATTATTAAGTGTCGGTACGATTTTGCATTTCATTACTTTGGCCGAAGATTTAATTACACAATGTTGTCGGATAGCCATCTGACTACCGCATTTCACAAGAAACGCAAGGAAAAGGAAAAGGACAGGCATCCGAGGTCCAAAACTGACGACGAGTCTTCTAAGCCAGTCGCTGGTTCACCGGTTCACAGTGAGACGCTTTCGCAGCCCCTGACACCCGCTACCTCAGAGCCGCAGGCTGCTTCCGACTCCCACGTGGAGCAGACTAGGCCTCTGGAAACTCAAGGTATTGGACACTTGGAAAATATTCACTCAGATCGGCTTCTGAGGGTGTTTTTAGGCCTACACAGTTGTATATAAAACAGACTACAGCTTCAAAGGCAAAGACTAAAGCACCACTAAAGACAAAGAAACAAGTGCAGCAAGCCCATGGACAGGCCTCCATGCCTAAAAAACAGATGCTGAAAATGGCCGAAGACCTAATTACTTTGATCAGGGGTTCCCATCCCCCTCCTGATAAGAGGCCTAGGCAAGAGACAGAATATGAATCTTCAGATCAGGTTTCCATTTCCTCTGACTCCTCTTCTGACCAAGAATATTCTCTCCCTCCCTATGAGGAATCCAATGCTGAAGAATTTATCCCTTCAGCCTCCCCTCCTGAGGATTATTCTTTTGGAGAAACCCTGCATACCATGAGGGAGCACTTCCACTGGGAGAGTGAAGACTACTCAAAATCTAAGAAAAGGCTCAGAGATTTTCTTTTACTACCTCAGCACAGGCCTCTTGCTATCCCTCCTGTTTTAGACATTGTAGATGATGTATTTTCAGAGTCCAGCCTGTCCCCTGACTCTTTACCACCTGCACCTGTTAAGCCAGACAGATATTACAGGGTTATAAATTCACATAAATTTCTTTATAAAAACCCTGCTGCTGACCCAGAAACTATTTCTCAGGGTCCCAAAAGGGTCAAGGCTTCCACTGCAAAAAAAAACTATTCCCTCTGATAGGGATTCAAGGGCACTGGACAGATGGGGGAAAAAGGTTTACACTTCTGCTACCTTGGCTGTGAGGGCTGTAAATTGTCAATTTCACATGCTTAAATATCAGCAGTGCTTATTGTCACTGCTTAAACAGAAAATGTTAACAAATTCTGAATGTCCAGAAAACAAGGAAATGCAGGATTTATTGCATGCAACTGAACAAGTGGGAAAGCATACTTTGCAATGTGGTTTTGATTCTCTGGAGGCCTCTTGCAGGGCCGCTGTTACGGGTTCTGTCATTAGGCGGCATGCTTAGTTAAAGGAACAGAATCTGCCTGATCATGTTAAAGCAAAATTGTGTTGAAGAAAATGGAGGACAAAGCAAAATCTGTGCAGACAGTTAAGGATTTCTTACAGGTGCAGCCACCCAGATTTAGCAGGAACTGGCCTACAAAGAATTGGTCCTTTCCAGTGTCAGACAGACCACAAAGAGGCAGATCCCAGCCCCAAGGCTCATACAGGCCTAAACAATGGGGTGCTTCTACCTCCAAAAGCAGAGAAGACAAATTACAGCCATACAGGAAACAGTCCCAATGACTTTCCTCTGCTAGAACCAAGCACTTACCTTTTGGCAGCCCCCTTAGGGGGAAAACTAGCACTATTTTCACAAAATTGGCACATGATCACCCAGGGTAAATGGGTCTTGAACATAATGTCTCAGAGCTACAGGTTCCACTTTCACACCCTGCCAAGGGCAAAGGTATGCCAGACCTGCCACACAATCAATGGGAAGAGGCACAAAAGCAAGTTTCATCCCTCATGGACATGAGGGCCATTCAGCGAGTACCACAGCAAGAGCAGGGACAAGCATTTTACTTGAGACTTTTCTTGGTACCCAGAAAGGACAAAGCCTAGAGAGCAATACTGGACCTGTCTATTCTAAACACATTTCTGGACGTTACAAAATTCAAAATGTTGACTCTGCAGCAGCTTCTGCCTATGCTGGGCAAGATGGCTTGGCTTGTAACTTTGGACCTAAAAGAGGCATACCTACATGTCCCAATCAGACAGTCTTGCAGAAGATACCTCAGATTCATAGCTGGCTCAATGCACTACCAATTCTCTGCACTGCTCTTTGGCTTATCTACTGCGCCCAGGGTCTTCACAAAATGCCTGGCACCAGTAATTGCATTTTGCAGACAAAGAGGAATTCAAATATATCCTTACTTGGACGACTGCCTTATTCAAGCAGAGAACAAGGACATTTTACTAAAGCATCTGGCGTTTGTAAAAAGATTACTAATTTGCCTAGGGTACACAGTAAACGAAAAGAAATCAAAATTAGTACCCTCTCAAGAGATAATATTCCTGGGTGTAAGCTTAAATACAACTACCCAGATGGCTTATCTCACGCCAGACAAACAAAGGCAACTGACTTCTTACTTTAAAATATTGGCAACAAAGACCCAGTTATCTGCAAGAAAAATTCTGCAGGCTTTGGGCTTCATGGCATCCTGCATTCTGCTAATTCCATATGCCAGACTGCATATGAGGAAACTACAATGGTATCTAAAAAGTGTTTGGACTCAACATTGCCACAGCCTGGAAACATTAATTACCTTGATTCCCTGCCTGCAACAGGAGTTTCGATGGTGGGCACAGGCCTGTCACCACAACAAGGGACAGCCATTCACTTTATCCACAGCCAGGCAGACACTAACAACGGATGAATCAGATTATGCCTGGGGGGCCCACATGGCAGGAAAATGTATTCAGGGCTCATGGCCCGCAAACCAGATGCATCTTCATATCAATCAAAAAGAGATGCTAGCTGTTCAGAATGCCCTGACAGCTTTCAAGGATATACTTAATCCAGGACAGCTACTGATAAAGACGGACAATACTACAGTCATGTGGTACATAAACAAGCAGGGAGGCACACATTCCTACCCCTTCTGCAGACAAGCCGTGACTTTGTGGGACACAGCATTGACTTATCAAGTTCACCTGCAAGCACAATTCCTGCCAGGAAAAATAAATACTCTGGCAGACGAACTAAGCAGAAACCTCATGGATCCCCACGAGTGGAAACTGGATCCATAAGTCTTCAGCATGATAACAAGGAAATGGGGATGCCCAGACATAGATATATTTGCCTCCCCTCACAACTGCCAACTACAGAGATTCTGCACAAGGACTTATCACAAGCAAGCATGGAAAGTGGATGCCTTATCCTTCAGCTGGAAAAACCTAACAGTATATGCCTTTCCTCCACTGCCTCTCCTCCCCAAGGTACTCCTAAAGGTCAGACAAGAGAAGCCAAAAATGATACTGATTGCCACAGACTGGCCATGCCAGCACTGGTACCTAATCCTAAAGAACTTGTCTCAAGGTCCAGCATGGAAATTGCCTCAGATTACTCACTTACTGACCCAACAAAACAGTCAGATCCTGCACAGCCAACTCAGGACCTTAAATCTGGCAGCATGGCAGATAATGTAGCCATTCAGAACACTCCTCTCTCCAAAGCTGTGATGGATGTTATTTTGGAGGCCAGGAGGCCCACTACCAGAAAATCTTATGCAGAAAAATGGAAGAGATTCTGTGCTTGGAACCAGGCACAAGGAATTGACACGTTTGTACCAAATATTCCTCAGATTTTACAATATACTTAACTGAGATGCTGGACAAAGGCCTATCCTTTTCATCAATTAAGATCCATGCCTCTGCCATTTCAGCCCATTACAATACTGAACCACCTATCTTTTCTCATCCTTTAATAAGGCAGTACCTCAGAGGGGCCAGAAACATAAGACCTCCAAGGAGAGCACCAATACCTGCATGGGACCTCAATTATGTCTTGGAAAAACTCACACTGCCTCCTTTTGAGCCAGCCTCAACAGCTGATAAAAAATTCTTATCCTGGAAAACAGCTCTGCTCCTAGCAATAACCTCTGCAAGATGAGTCTCGGAGTTACAAGCACTCTTGGCTGTGGAACCTTTTATCATTTTCCATCCAGACAGGGTTTCTCTGAGGACGAACCCGACATTTATGCCTAAGGTGGTGTCCAGTGTGGCACTTAACCAAACCATTCACTTGCTTACCTTTTATCCAAAGCCACAGAACAAGGCTGAGAGACTTCTGCATTCTTTGGACATACACAGACAGCTACGCTTCTACTTGGACAGAACTAAAGCTTTCAGAAAGACTGAGCAACTTTTAGTGGCATATGCTGCAGGATCACAAGGAAAGGCCATCTCAAAACAGACTATTTAAAAATGGATAGGCCATTGCATTCGTTTCTGCTACTCACAGCATGGCAAATCAGAGCCTAAGGGCATTAGGCCACATTCAACCAGAGCAGCAGCCACTTAAGCAGCCTTCCTCAGAGGAGTACCAACCAAAGACATCTTAGAGGCTGCAACTTGGAGTTCAGTGCACACTTTTACAAAGCACTACCACTTACCTCTCTACTCTAAATCCAGAGCAGGCTTTGCCACTGCAGTTCTGTAGGGCCTCATAGCCTCTCCTAATCCTATTTAGCCCAGCCACCCATCCTCCGCTTTGGGATTCAACCCAAGAGTAATGACTGCAACAGTGAAACACGATGAACATAGTACAGTTGTGTACCTCCCATAAATGTAGATGTTCGAGTGTATTCACTGTTGCAGTCCAGGTTTCCCTGCCACCATCCCCCTTTCTTTTGCTGGGTCTTATCTGTACTTCTCTATTCTATACAACCTATGTGGTGTATTTGCTTGTAGATGAAGGAAATGTTTACTTTAGTGCATGCATGTTTATTGGCATAATTTATTTAGTCTACCCTTTTGGGGGCACCTGACATCTGGGGCAAGAAAAACTGAAGAAAATGGCATCGGCTGCATCTTTTATACCCCTGGCGCACTGACGTCAGGGAAGAGGCGACAACAACCGATGCCAGACTAAGGCTTTGGAATTTAGGCTGACTGCGGGTAGCCTGCCAGCAGGATAACCCAAAGGTAATGACTGCAACAGTGAATACACTCAAACATCTACATTTATGGTAGGTACACAACTGTACTTTTATTATAGGTCACACAAGGTCCACAGGTAGGCTGAAACTAATATCTTGTAATGTAGGTGAGGCATTATTTTGGATTTTTTTTCCGTATTGCAGTTGCTGAATGTTAATTTCCCTCGCCTGTACATGAGGCCGTCATCAGTCAGTTGCTGGGTTTTTGTGATTAATCCTAGTACCATTTAATTGATGGCTTTTTTCAAACACACACACACACACACTAACAGAAATGAAAAATAACCGTAATAAAGTTATTATACATTGCGTTTTCTTTCCTTATTGCAACTGTCCTACACGCCCAGTATTACATATATTGTACAGTTCCTGCCTTCTCCTAAACCTCACTCCTTCTGAACGTTATTCCACGTGCACTTTTCTGATAAATTCCTTTTATTTCTATGTTATTTGCTCCTTCCCTTATCTAATGATGTCAATTCCAGTTTTTTTCTCACTTTAACAATATTCAAATTCCATTTATTTCTAGGTAATTTGCTCCTTCCCTTATATAATGAGGTCACTTCCAGTTCTTTTCTCACTTTAACAATATTCAGTACTTCAATTACAGCTAGTTTAGATTTTGATTTCCATTTCCTCGTAGATAAGGATGACTACAATTAGGGCTACAGAAAACAGGAAATATGGTGCTGGAATTTACTGGAGAAAACTGAAAATGAACCAAGATATTGAACAAATAACTAGAGACAAAAAGGTGAAAGAGTGGTATGTGGCTAAGCAGAGGTTTGCACTGCAAGTTCGAGTGTGCCTTCCCTCCCAGTTATTGATGTCAAGAGTACAGTCAAAGAAAAAGGGATAGGGGGAGTTCTAAATGAAAGGACCAGCTCCAGTAGTAACTTTAGTCATGTCTAGAACAGAAACTCCCTGTTAAAAACAAGGTATAATTAGTAGAGTATATAAAATGTTGCATGGTAGCTAGAAGAATCAGTCAAAGGAGGTTAGAAAAGATTGGGAAGAGAGACTGGAAAAGCAGTTTACAAAGGAACAATGGAAGGAGATATGTATGGCTCCCAAATATGCAACAAAGTCCAGAAAGTTTAGGATTTTTGCTTGGAAGTGTTTGCATAGGTGTATTAGTTATTCTGTAGTGTAGATGAAGATCTCGTTAGTTTGGGCATTCCTCTGCTGATGGACAGTCGATGAGGGCTGGCATTACTGAAGGACAACCTGTCAATGAATGCCATGCATTTGTTCATATAATAAATTATGCTATACATTTGTCATAATGACTTGACCTACCCTTTATAATCCAGATGTTATATTCCAAATAATTTGCCCTGTATGTACTGAAGAACAGACTTGAACAGCATACAGTAATACATGTGCTGTAAATACATCATTCATTGTACATAATAAATTAATCTGTTCTATAACTACCGAAAAACAGACATCCAGTAAAACCGTAATACATGTATATTTTCTTTTGCCTGGAAATGCCTTGCAGTGTACTGATAATTTTACACAGCGTACAGAAATGTGTTTTTTTTAATAATAAATCCCCCCAACAGAAGAATCACAGCATGCGACGGTGAACTTTTAAAATACTGTTCACTACAATTTACTTTTTAAAAGGTGGCATACCAGCTCTATTTGCAAAAGTTTTTTGTTATTGTTTAGTGCCACCTGTGAGAAATCTAAAGTGTGTATCTTTCATTTTTCTTTTTTTTTAAAGGTGGCAATCCACCTATGTTAACAAGTGTCTTATCTATTGTTAACATGTATTTTCTGGAGGATATTTAGTCTGAAACTTAAATATTTTTTATTAAATATAGAATAGAAGCTAAAAATCTTGACATTCTGAACCAAACAGGGCAGCTGAGAGGTATGGTTATATTTTATTTAACAGTTCATGACAGGCATTGTGGGCATGATTCAGTGCCATTGCTGCACCCCTGTAGGCGTGGTTAGCAGTGTGAAAAAGGTTTGCTACTGTACATCTCTGACAATATTACAGTATACAAATGACCAGTATTTTTATACCTCAAGTAGATTTCAAGGAATTTGTCCTTGGGTAGATAGCAAATGCTGGAGGTGTGGTGAAAAAGAGAGCGGTAACTGGGAACATGTTTTTTGGGAGTGTGATGAGCCAATCGATTTTAAAACTACATTAGAGTACTGTGTCAAAATTATTGGGGGAGCAAATTGCTGTAACTGAGGAAATTATTATTTTGAGGTGGGACACAGGATCTATATTGTCCAGACATTGTAAAGCCTTAATAAGGTTAATGTTTTGGTTGCCAAACAAGCAGTTACTAGAAAATGGAAATCAAAATATAAGCCAACTGTATGTGTGTACTGAAGAGAAAGGGCACTATTTACATAGAAATAAATGGAATTTGTGGGAACAATACTTGCTGAATAATTTTCATAATAGGAAGGAGGTGTAAGGGAAGGCAGGAATTCAGCAACTTATGTAATGCTGGAGTGAATGATTGTTAAAAAGAAAGAAAACATATGTAATGGATAATGCATGTAAATGAAAAAATATGGTTTATATTATTTTCTGTTAGTGTATATGTGCCTATGTCATGACAATTTAAAAAAAAGTTGCTTTGAAAAATGTCTCCTGAAGCTCTGATATTGTATGCTGATACCTTTTGCACATTTCAGGACTCTTGGCCAAGACAATTGAAGTTCAGTTCCAAAAAGATACACAATCTATATGCATGTCATTGAAAATAAACTATCTTAACATTAAGAAATCAGTAGCCATGCTGTTTGGTACCCCACAGAATCTTAAGGAAAACAGCTATTTTACAATCCTAGATACAGTAAAGAACACAGTAAACCTGGTCCTCCCTTAAATGTTACTTTTGTCTATATCTAGATCCCATGCTTACATTCACCCACCACACTGAATATGCCATTGATAAAGTCCTCAATCGATTGAAAGCCTGCTATTCTGTATCTAATCACCTTACATATCAAGTCAGAGCAGCTCTTGCTAAGAGAGTACTAATACCCAGATTGGCATATAGAACTACCCCTTATGCCATTTTATTCCGACTAAGAGCACTTTGTTACTCAAGCCATCTATAACAAAATCTGTGAGTTCACTAGTTTATATCCAAAGTAAGAACACCATTGTGGTACACTTCATATGGCATTACTCCTTGTCACCTATATGGTCACCTTTCTGCTGTCCTCCTTCACTTTCAGACTTGTACACTGTAACTGCTGCTCCTCCCCCAATATACATCAGCTTAAATGTAACTTTATGGCTTAAGTGCCTGCAGTTACCCACATTAGGCCACAGTTCAAAAAAAAAAAAAAAAAAAAAAAACACTGGGGAAAAAAATTGATTTGATGTTGTTAATCTTCATTCATTCCTTACTGATGGTGTCAGTTCTGTCCTCAGTACCGAGTTGGCTGTTATAACAAGTTTGCACCAGCCAAAAAACTCTTGCTCCAAGTCTTACCCACAGTGCCCCTCTCTATTACCTCAGATCTCGTTTGCCACGTATGAATCAAGACATGTCAAGCCAGCTCTCGGCCATGTCCTTTAAAGATTTTTTGAAAATTGTCTCTTGTTAAACCTTCTTTTTAGTTATTTCTATATACATTGTTAGCCTATTGTTAGTCGCTTACTCTCGCTTATATGTGTGAGTGTCCCTCTCTTATTTTCTTCCTTTTACCAAATTTAGTACTCTTTGTACCATTGCTGGTACAGACCCTCCCTTACCTCTAAGGTATTTCCCATTACCATTGTTGGTATTCCCCTTCCTTCTCTTCTGTTAAAAAAAAAAAAAAAAAACTTCTTTCTTTTACCTTGTTGTTGAGAGTGTGTTTCTTTCTGCATTTGATGGTTTTAGCTTTTGTGGTTGAATTATATACCTTTTTTGTGCCAATATGTCTGAGAAAAAGGGTACAACTGGTTTTAAGAGCTGTGATCAGTGTGACAGGAAGATGCCTAATGTGGACAGCCATACATCCTGTGTCTACTCTCTCGGGGTGCCACACCTATTTGTGTGAGATTTGTAAAGCTTTTAGCTCCCGCACACTTGTGGAACGTAAAAATAAGCTAAGTTAAAATGTGTCCTTAAATCTCCTTTCGCGGAGGCTGTCTCTGAGGTGGAGGCAGGGTTGCCAGACGTCCCTATTTGAGCGGGATTGTCCTGGGATCAGCAACCCTATCCCAAGTCCCACACTGGAGGTTTAAATCCCGGTGAAACAGCCCTCCGCTTTTTTTTTTTTTTTTTTTTTTTTTGATTGGCCCGTATACCGGCATACGGGCCAATCAAAAATCGCTAAACACAGAGCTGCTTGTGTTTAATGTGGAACATCAGGCAGTTCCGCATTAAACACAACTCTGTTTTTTGAGTTTTTTGATTGGCTCGTATACTGGCATACGGGCCAATCAAAAATTGGTAAACACGGAGCTACTTGTGTTTAATGCAGAACTACTTGATGTTCCATATTAAACAGAAGTAGCTCTGTGTTTAAAGACCTTAAGACTTTTTTTGTCCTCATTTGGCGTGAAAGACCTTTTTTTTTTTGATCCTCACTTTGTTGGAAATCTGGCAACCCTGGGTGGAGGGTTCATCTCCTTCCAAGAAAGAGCAGTAAATCCTTACCCTCGTCACACTAGTGAATCCAAATCATCAGAACCGAAAGCAAAAATCTCTAAATTGGCACCTACATCCTCTGCACTGGGGACTTAGATCCCCTCCATGGTGCCATCTTTGGTTCCGGCGCCTCAGCAGTCGACTACAGTGCCACCCTCAGCACTATTCCTTAAACTTTGACACCGATTTAGACAGCAATACCAACTTCCCTTTTGGCACCGAAAATACTCATCCCAACACTGGTCAATTCCCCCCAACCTGTACAATCATACAGGTTTTTCAAACTTGGTGCTGAAAGGTGAAATAACCGCTCAGACTCGATATTCCCCTTTGGTGGATCTGTTCCTTAGTCAACAATGTAGCCCCTTCCTAGAGTGTCCTGATTCCCCATCAGGGATATCCACCCACTCCTCCAGGAGCTTCTTTGAACTGGACATAGGGATGCTTGTTTATCAGCTCCTGGCGGCCAGACGTTTTCCAACACCCTCCAAATCCTCCCTCCCACGCTGAGCAGAGGATTTTTCTCCATGGACTCCTACATACATTCCTCCTTTAATCTCTCTGGAGGTATCTGAGTCTTCAACACCAATGCCAGCCCTGGTTCCAGCTTCTTCGGCTCCATTGGTAGACCTTACCATGGCTCTGGAGTCTACCCTTTCACCTTCAACTCATTTGGAGCCAGGCCATCCTGTGGATCGACACTGGTCTGTTGGCACCATGATCCCTAGTGCTGCTCCTGTTTTTTCCTCAGCACCATGTACTACTGTTCCTGTTGCTTTGACAGAACTGGGTCCTCCCATGGCTCCTTCCCTGGGAGTGGGTTCGTCGGAGCAGCTTGTGAACCCGGTCCTGAGGTTGTCTTTCTCAGTTCTGGGCTCCCATTCCTCTTCAGGAGGACCTGCTTTCCAGGTGATGGAGAGGGCGCTTGCCTCAGCAGGCTCCCAGCTGGTACCTTTGGAGCCAGAGACTCATAGATACCGTTCCTCTGAGCCACAGTTGACGCAGCCCACTACTCAAGGACACTGGGCACAGGAACCTCAAGACATTCTTCCACAAGGTACCAACTCTGCAGATTATTCCTCAGATGCCCCCACTGAGGAGGTACCTCGCAAGAGATCATGCAAGAGGAAGCACATAGATTTCCCTGAAGAATCCCTCACCAAAGATACAGACTAAAATGAAGGGGAAGGATACCCACGGTCCCCCATGACGATGTCTCCTTTGGAGACATACTGGAGATACTAAAGCAGCAGGGGGACTGGAAGTCCACCACCCCTTCCTCTGAGAAGTCTGTATTCTTCAGGCTTTCCGTGCCTGGCCCTCTACTTTCTGGGTAACTCCGCTTGCAGATGACCTGGTTCAGATCATAGTGCAGCGTGCCTGGAAGAATCCGGATACCATTGAACCTATCTCCAGACCAGACAAAATTCTTTCTCCTCCAGAGGACAGTCCACACTGGTCCAAGGGGCCTGCCAGTAGATGCTATGGTTGTGGTGACCACTAAGAAAGAGCTAGCCAAGGAGAACTCTACTGACCCCCCCCCCCAACAGGGAGTCTCTGCGATAGACTTGGGAAGTGGGTGTACTCTTCAGCGACCTTCGCCATTCAATCCGTGAACTATCTGGCACACTTCACACAGCTTCATAGAAATCTAATCTCAGAAACCCTTGCAGGAGCAGTTACAGATGGGGTATGTGACAAAGTTGCCTCACAGCTTGCCACCCTGGAATCTGTCTCTAACTCCTCCATGCAGTTGATTTGCCATTCTACCGAAGGTGCGGCTAGAGCAGCGGGTGTAGGCGTTGTCATGAGACTTCAAGCCTGGATGCGCTTATGTGATTTTGTGGATCCCTTTAAGTCTTCCTTCCTGAATGCTCCCGTAGAGACCTCTTCTTTTTTTGACACACATGGTGAGTTTTCCCCCCGGGGCAGGGGGGGGGGAACTCAACCAGAAGATGCCCCTTTTGAGGAAGAGGTCCGCATAATAAGGGATCCAGAGATTCTTTCAATGGACAACCATATCAGATCTCCTGAAGAGCAGTACGATTGCTTACCTCTGGAAGCAGTCAGGAGACAATTTTCTCTGCAGCACCTTGCCTGGCAGATAACCATAGATGTTTGGGTACAGACAATAATTGACAGAGGTTACCACATCCCTTTTGACCTTTACCCAAGTCAGCTAACGTATATTCCCAACATTCCGCCCAGTCAAAGGGAAGTAGCACCTCAAGAAATCCGAAAGCTGCTTCAAAAAAGAGCCATCCAGGCACTCCCACCAGACCAGATAAGATCCGGATTCGACTCTTAGGTTATTTTTAGTGCCAGAAAAGTCAGGGGACTGGAGGCCAATTCCAGACCTCAGCATCTTAAACAAATTTGTCAAGAAAACAAAATTCCAGATGGTCATGGTTCAGTCTATACTTCCTTTTCTAGAGAAAGAAGATTGGATGTGCTCGATAGATCTTCAAGATGCGTATTACCACATAAAAATGGACAAATGCTCCAGAAGATTCCTCTGCTTCCGGCTGGGAACCAGTCATCACCAATTCTGAGCGCTGCCCTTTGGTGTCTCTGCTGCCCCCAGAGTGTTCACCAAATGCATGGCAGTGGTAATAGCTCACTTGAGATTGCAAGGATTCCGGGTGTTTCCATATTTAGGCAATTGGCTCCTCGCCACCCCAACCAAGCATCTACTAGTTTCAGCCACTCATTACACTCTACAACTACTTGAACACTTAGGGATCACAGTCAACAAAGACAAATGCAACTTGGCTCCTTCTCAAAGATTGGTGTTCATAGGAACAAATTTCGACGCTCAATATTGCCTACTCTCCCTCCCACTCCATAGACTGGAAAGACTCAGATCTCAAGTCCAAGTGATACTCTTTCAAGACAAAGCTCCAGCTCGGCCAGTCCTCCAACTGTTAGGCGCAATGGCAGCATTGATAACAATAGTTCCACTAGCAAGACTACACATGAGACTACTACACTGGCTTTTTGCTAACGCAGTGGTCCACTTTGACTCGCCTTACGTCCTTTCAAATCAGTGCAAACAACGTTTAATTTAGTGGATGAAGCCAGAGGACCACCTATGGAGTCACCCTTTCTCCCCCTCTCAGCCCAGAGCCATAGTGACCTCAGACACCTCCCTGATGGCGGGGAGGGGGCATTTCTAGGGAAGGACAGTACAAGGCAATTGGTCACCCTTGGAGGCCAACCTGCATAGGTTCATAGGTAGGTACTAGGCTATCTGCCCAAGGGCCTACTTAAGCCTAGCCAACAAGGTTCCCTGGCTTATGCCACCCAAGAAAGTTATTTTCATGTGCCACTGTCGAGCAGAACCACAGAAGTGATCCCCAGGGTGTATTTCCTATTTCCCATCCATTCATCAAGATTTTTCTTGAAGAGTGCTAATGAAGAACTTTGCTTGACATAGATGGGTAGCCTGTTCCTGAGCATGGGAAGTCTCTGGGGCAGGAATCTATCCCTCCAGCATGTCCTGTTTATTTTGGTGAGAAGGTTTAGGTCCCTAGAGCATGTAGCTCGAAGGGATTGGGATTTCTTTAGGTGTAGCATGTCCAACAGCTCTGGATTTGACGTAGCTTCATATGTTGGGCAGAGATCACCTCGGAGTAGACGATATGCTACGGAGTAAAGCTCGAGTTTTTTGAGATGCTCAGCTCAGTGTAGGGCATTTGTTTGAGGCCAGTAATCCTCTTTGTGAGGTACTTTTGTGGCCTTTCCAGCTGCTGCAGCTGTCTTGTGAGGTACATTCCAAAAGAGGCGTTGTACTCTATAATGGGACTAATGAGTATCGAGTAGAGGGGAACAATGACCTCTTTTTTTCCTGGATGAGAACCCTTTTATGATGAGGTGTGCCATGTAGAAGGACTTCCTGACTACTTTGGCGATGTAACTATCTAAGGAGAGGTTACTGTCCACCTGGGTCCCAAGGTGCATATCAGTGTCCTAGAACTGAGAGCAGTGCTTCTAGCGTTGCAAGCATTTCAACCTGTTCTCCCTTCAGGAACGATTGCCATCCAGTCTGACAACATGTCAGTAGTCTGGTACATCAACAAACAAGGGGGAATAAAGTCCTACCCATTGTGTCGAGAGGCCATGAAAATTTAGCAATGGGTAATAGCTTCCAACTGGTTTCTGATAGCAATGCACATTCCTGGGGAATCCAACATAATTGCAGAGAAATTGAGCAGATGCATTCTCCTGCCTCATGAGTGGTTCCTCAATCCTGTCATAGTACTGAAATCTTCAGTCGCTGGGGCCAGCCTTGCAGCGATCTGTTTGCATCCCCCGCAAATGACAAATGCGTTGCCCTAATTTCCCCAGGGGGAGTCCCCGAGGGAAGCTCTGGTGCACGATTGGCCCACGTGACTTCTTTATGCATACCCTCCCCTTCCTCTGGTCCCACAATTTTTGAAGAAGGCTCTTTGGTTGAAAAGCAGAGTAATTCTCATTGCATCCTACTGGCCCAGACAAATTTCGTTTCTCTTTCTTTGGCCTCACCTAGTACATCAGCCATGGGTTCTGGATCCAGCTCCGAAATTGCTGTTGCACCCACAGGGGTTGATACATCCGAACATATCGAACCTCAAGCTGACAGCATGGCTCCTCCACTTCCAGTAATTCCCAGACAAAGCAACTTGTCCTCCCCTGTCCACCACATTCTTCTGGCTTCCCATAAACCATCCACCAGGAAACTTTAAGCAAGTGGAAAAGATTCATAATTTGGACGCATAAAAATGGAGTAAACCCCTTTTCGGACCTGCTTTCTATGGTGCTAGATTACTTGTCTAACCTTCTTCACTCAGGAGCTGCAGCTTCAACTATTCAAGTACACTTGGTGGCAATCTCCAATTTTCATAATGATTTCAAGGAGTCCTCCTTGATTTCACACTGCCTTTGTAAAACCTTTTTGAAAGGAGTTACACAATAGGCCTCCCTTCAAACAGCTGATCGAGCCCTGGGATTTAACTTTAGTTCTACAATCCTTGACTCGCCTTCCCTTTGAATCTGCTGCCAATTGCGATTTGAAATTCTTATTCTTGGTGGCCATTACCTCAGCAAGACTAATTTCTGAGTTGCAAGCTTTGTGCATAAAACATCTTTACGTAACGTTCCATAAGAACAGAGTATCACTCTGGACTAACCTTTCTTTTTTACCCAAAGTGATTTCAGACTTGACTATTAATCAAACGATTGATCTACTAGTCTTCTTCTAAATTTTTCTAACAAAGGAGAATATTCCCTACATTTACTTGACATACATAGACAATTGCGGTTTTATCTTGACAGAACTAAATCATTACGAAAATCCAGCCAATTATTTGTATCATTCTCAGGACTAAAATTGCGAAGATCTGTTTCCAAAGTTACTTTATCTAAATGGTTAAGAGATTGCATTTGCTTTATTTATCAATGGAACAAAGCTTCTCTACCATCTAAGGTCAAAGCGCATTCAACCAGATCAGTTGCAACATCTGATGTTAAGTTGTCAATCTCGCCTTCATTCTTGCTGGATGGGTTCGGAGCCGAACCTCGGCTCCGACTCGGCCTAATACTAAAGCTTGAGAGCTATTTTTACCGGCTCGAGGCTATGCTATGTCCCATAATGCTAGGCGTTATATACCCAGATCTCGTTTGCCGCTTCAGCTATGAGGTTGTGTTTTCACCGGCTCCAGGTCGTATTTAAGATTTTTTATATTTATAATTAGTTTTTGATAGATATTTTTCCCTTAGATCTTTTCTAGTAGTGTTAGTAGTCTCTCGACTAGTCTTCCCTCCCTTTATTAATAGATGTCCTTCAAGGATGCATCTGCAGTCATCACATATGGGTTGTCCTGCCTCAGGCAGCCCTTCGGTCGGCCGGATTCCAAAGTCTGGGTCCGGCGTCGGCTGATGTCGCCCTTTCCCCGACGTCAGAGCACCTGGGGTATAAAAGAGTCAGCCGATGCCATCTTCCTCAGTCTTTCTTGCTGCGTGGTGCCCGAAGCAGAAGCAGTTCACAAGTGCCGGTCGGCCAGCTCCTGTAATTCAGCTACCGAAGACTTCAAAAAGCTAAGTACCCCGTTGGGGACTCTTTCTTGCCTCAGCCGATGTCAGATAAAGTTAATAATTGTTTAACTTGTGGGAAACAAATACCTCATAAGGATTTCCACTCTTACTGCCTCCCCTGCCTAGGCCCAGACCACGACGTCTCGACCTGTTCAGCCTGTGCTTCCTTCAACCGACGCACCCTTAGACGTCGGGCGGAGTTTGCAGAGGAATTTTTTGGGGCTAGTTTTTTGTACAATATGCCGTCGGAGACTCCGACTTCACATTTGATTAAGAAACAGGAGGACAAGGACCGACACACGTGGGCCATGGTTTCGGCTGAAACCACGGCCAGGCCTACTGCGAGTGTCTCGGTCTCGGTTGAAACCGAGTCCTTGGTACTTCCTACCACCGAAACCGCTCAGCCGACTACCTCGGTCCCGGAGGCCCCGGCTGAATCGGTTACTGAATTTCGTAGAGAAACTGGTGTCCTGGAACCTTCCGACACCATACCTTTAGACAAAACTACACCAGCACGTGGTGTAGCCAGGCCTCCTGCATCCATGTCCATTAAGGCATTCTCTAGGGCTAAAGCTGCTAAACTATCCAAAGCTTTTCCTCCCAAGGTTATCCCTCAGGGACCCACTACAGGTTCACAGATTCTAAGCTTAGCAGAGGACCTTATCTCCTTAATTAGGGGCTCTCAACCTCATCCGGACAGGGGCTCTCAACCTCCTCCAGACAAAAGGCCCAGGGTTGAGCCCTCTGATCCCCACTCCTCAGATGAGGCCTCAGATGGTTCTACTCTCTCGGACCACCAGGAGGAGGATTTTTTGGACTACGAGGATTCTGATGCAGAGGAATCTATTCATTCGGCCTCCCCTCCTGAAGAGTTTTCCTTTGGGGAGACACTCCACACTATGAGAGAGCTTTTCCAGTGGCAGGGCCAGGAATTCTCTGATTCTAGGAAGAGATTAAGGACCTTCTTGCATTTGCCTCAGCATAGACCTTTGGCTATTCCTCCTGTTTTAAATGTCATTGAGGATGTGTACTCTGAGTCTAGCACAACCCCTGATACTCTTCCTCCGGCTCCTGTCAAACCCGATGGGTACTACAAGGTCCCGGACTCACATCTTCACCTTTACAAGGCCCACTCTGCTGATCCAGAAACTATTTCCCAGGGCCCTAAAGGGGTTGCAGCTGCCACTACTAAAAATCCTCTCCCCTCTGAAAGGGAGTCTAGAGCTTTAGAGAGATGGGGTAAAAAAGTGTATACTTCTGCTACTCTTTCTATGAGGGCATTGAATTGTCAATTTCATATGATACAGTACCAAGAGTATTTGTTAGATGAATTGCATAAAAAACTGTCTTCACCTGAACCCCTAGATCGCAAATCACTTCAGGGTCTGGTACATAACTCCCAACAGGTTAGCAACCATTTCTTGCAATGTGGTTATGATGCATTGGAAGCTTCATGTAGGTCAGCTATGACTGGCGCAGTCATACGTAGGCATGCTTGGCTGAAGGAACAATCTCTGCCAGACCATGTCAAAGCAAAGCTTCTGGATGCTCCACTGGAAAAGCAAAAGTTATTTGGCTCCACGGCTCAGGAGGTCCTAAAGAAAGATGAAGAAAAGGCAAAATCTGTACAAACTGTCAAAGATTTTCTCCAAGTCCAACCACCAAGATTCAGCAGGAATTGGCCTTCCAAAAATTGCTCCTTTCCAGACACAGAGAGGTTTCAGAGAGGCAAGAACAGGCATGCCAGAGGTAGAGGGCAAGCTAGAGGCTCCTACAGAGGGCGTCAATGGCAGCCTCCCAACCAGAGAGGTAATGCAGGACCTACAACTGCTGCACAAGGACAGGCTCAATGACTTTACTTTGACACCGCCAACCAGGGCTCAATTGGAAGCACCCTTGGAAAGCTTTCTTTATTCTCAGAAAATTGGCACAGTATTACAAGGGACAAATGGACACTACAAATAATAGACAAAGGATACAGGTTCCATTTCCACACATTACCAAAAAGAAAAGGCATGCCAGACATGCCACCAAATCAAAGGGCAGAGGCTTTGAAACAAATCTCCAGCTTAATGCAAATGAAAGCTATAGAAAAGGTTCCTCTCTCAGAACAAGGCCAAGGATTTTATTCCAGACTTTTCCTTGTGCCTAGAAAAGAAAAACAATGGAGGCCTATTCTCAACTTGTCCGCACTGAATACTTATCTCATTGTACCAAAGTTCAAAATGCTGACTCTACAGCAGCTCCTTCCCATGCTGGGCAAGTGGTCTTGGCTGGTAACTCTAGACCTCAAGGAGACATACCTGCATGTCCCTATCAGACAAAGTTGCAGAAGACACCTCAGATTTCTTGCAGGTTCAGAGCATTATCAATTCTCAGCATTGCCCTTTGGCTTATCTACTGCACCCAGAGTATTCACGAAATGCCTGGCATCAGTAATTGCACACTGCAGACTTCAGGAGATTCAAATATACCCATATCTGGACGACTGCCTTATACAAGCGGACAGCCAACAAACTTTGGTAAAACATTTGAATTACGCCCGTCACCTACTTCAGGCCCTGGGATATACAGTCACCATTCACAAATCAAGACTTGTTCCATCCCAAAGAATAACCTTTCTGGGTGCGAATCTAGATACAACCACCCAAATGGCTTTCCTCACAGAAGAAAAACAGTCAACTACCAGATTACTTCAAAAGTCTGACAAGAAAAACTCAGCTGACTGCAAGGAAAATCCTGCAGGCCCTGGGTTACATGGCTTCTTGCATCCTTCTGATTCCACAAGCAAGGCTGCATATGAGGAAACTACAATGGTACCTAAGGAGTTTATGGTCTCAGCACAGTCACAGCTTGGAAACTTTGATACCACTCATCCCATGCCTTCAAAGGGAATTTTTGTGGTGGGCTCAAGCAAGCCAGTCAAACAGGGGTCTGCCCTTCAGCAAACCATTAGCCAGCCAAACCATTACAACGGACGCTTCAGACCACGGATGGGGAGCGCACATGGAGGGCAGATGCATTCATGGTCACAAAAAGAGCTATGCATGCACATAAACCACAAGAAACTTCTGGCAGTGATACATGCAGTCGAAGCCTTCAAACCTTTTCTGCATCAAGGCCACCTACTAATAAGGACAGACAACACCACAGTTATGTGGTACATAAACAAGCAAGGAGGCACCCATTCATATCCTCTTTGCAGACTGGCAATGAATCTATGGGAACTTTCCTTGAAACTCAACATAGAGCTGCAATCTCAATTTGTGCCAGGGAAAGACAATATACTGGCGGACAGCTTAAGCAGAAATATCATGGATGCACACGAATGGATGCTGCACCCAGACATCTTTCTACAGATAACACAATCATGGGGCAGGCCGGACATAGATCTTTTTGCCTCCCCCCACAATCATCAGCTGAAGAAATTCTGCTCAAGGACATACCACCCACAAGCATGGAAAGTGGACGCCCTCTCTTTCAGCTGGAGAACTCTAACAGTGTATGCATTTCCACCTCTCCCATTAATGACCAAGGTCTTACTGAAGATCAGGACAGAGCAGCCAAAAGTGATTCTGATAGCTCCGGACTGGCCAAGACAGCACTGGTACCCTCTGTTAAAGAGCATGTCACGCACGAAACCATGGCCTCTTCCTCAATTGCCACTGCTCCTGACACAGCACAATTACAAAACTCTGCATTCCAACCTGAAAACCTTGCAACTAACAGCCTGGAAAATACCTTGATTCCTCCTCAGGATAGGCTATCCCAGAGAGTGAAGGATATTATCATGGAAGCTCGCCGGCCTTCCACAAGGAAGGCATATTCAGCAAAATGGAAAAGATTTCTGATTTGGAACACCACAAAGGGCCTAGATATGACAGTGATGAACATGGCACATATCCTGGAATACTTGGCAGAAATGTTCCACAATGGTCTGTCGTACTCTTCCATTAAAATTCATGCTTCAGCAATTTCAGCAGAGTACAATACTGATCCACCTGTCTTCTCACATCCTCTCCTAAGGCAGTTTCTAAGAGGGATTAAAAACATCAAGCCTCCAAGAACACCACCACTGCCTACTTGGGACATTAACTTCGTGTTGGAAAAACTAACACTGCCTCCCTTTGAACCAGCAGCATCTGCAGAGCTACAGTTCTTGTCTTGGAAGACTGCCTTCCTTCTGGCCATAACCTCAGCAAGAAGAGTATCTGAGTTACAGGCCCTCATGGCAGTACAGCATTTACTATTTTTCGTCAGGACAGAGTCTCATTGAGAACCAATCCTACATTTATGCCAAAGGTGGTATCCAGGGTCTCATTAAACCAAGCTATTCATTTGCCTACCTTCTTTCCGAATCCACAAAACAAAGGGGAGAAACTTCTGCACACCCTGGACATACACAGACAGTTGCGCTACAACTTGGACAGAACTAAAAGTTACAGAAAAACTGACCAGCTGTTGGTAGCATATGCTGCTAGTGCACAAGGAAAAGCAATTTCCAAACAGACAATCTCAAAATGGATAGGGAATTGCATTCGTTTTTGTTACTCCTTTCATGGAAAAACTGTACCAGCTAACATTAGACCTCATTCCACGAGAGCCACAGCCACCTCCACAGCCTTCTTAAGAGGGGTGGCTACCAAGGACATTTTAGAAGCTGCTACATGGAGCTCCGTGCATACATTTTCCAAGCATTACAATTTACCTTTATATTCCAGATCCAGAGCAGGCTTTGCTAGGGCAGTCCTGCAGGGCATTTTAGCTACACCATCCTATACATAGATCCTCCACCCCCAGATTGGCTATGGTATTCTACACATATGTGATGACTGCAGATGCATCCTTGAAGGACATAGTACAGTTTTGCACCTACCATAAATGTGGATGTCCGATAGGTATGCATCTGCAGTCAGGTTTTCCCTCCCTCCTTCCCCTCTGTGGTATTTCTTGGGTAATACTCCCTCTTATAGCTAAGCTGGGGTTATCTATTATGGTGTATTTGTTTTTTATTACTGTGCATGTTTGGAATATTTTGCATTTCTCCAAATTTAGCCTTCCTTAGAGGGCACCTGGCATCTGGGGCAAGAAAAACTGAGGAAGATGGCGTTGGCTGACTCTTTTATACCCCAGGCGCTCTGACGTCGGGGAAAGGGCGACATCAGCCGACGTCGGAGCCAGACTTTGGAATCCGGCCGACCGAAGGGCTGCCTGAGGCAGGACAACCCATATGTGATGACTGCAGATGCATACCTATCGGACATCTACATTTATGGTAGGTACAAAACTGTACTTTTTCCTTACTCTTTTCCACCCTTAAGGTGGTTAGGCCTTTACCCCCCCTTGATAGTAGGTTTGTACAGGTTCCATTCAGTGGAGTGTGTGTGTGTGGAATTTTGTTTTGTTTTATTGTAGTAACTTTGAGAGTGTCTTTTCAAGTGTTGTGTGTGTGTTTGTTGCATCTGTTATACTTGTCTAGACTTTTTTGTCCCGTTCCTGTGGTATCATGTCTAAGGATACCAAGATATTGGGATTCAAGAAGTGTGACTTGTGCTGTCAGAGGATGTCTCTGACAGACCGTCACACTTTTTGTGTGTATTGTTTGGGCCCTCTGCACCTGCAGGACTCTTGTTCCATCTGTCATGCTTTTAGCCCAAGAGTCCTGCAGGAATGCAGAAATAAGCTCATCCTAAGGGGCTTATTAAAGCCCGAAGGTTCTCCTAACAAGCCTCTGTCAGGAAAACCTTTTAAGCCCGCCAAGCCGTCGGCTCCATGTCCGGAGCCGGCGCCGAGCAGACCTTCTTCTGCCTCGTCGGTTCCGGCTGGAACCGATACATCGAGGCCTCAGTCGGCTCCGACCTTGGTGTCGGAGCCATCTCCAAGCCGAAAGCGTTCCCGATCTCCTTCATTGGAGTCAGTCAGGACGGCTCCGAAGTCCCCTTTGCTGTTGGAGCGGAGCCATAGGTCTCACTCCTTTAGATCTTCCAGGCTTTTGGACCATGACCTCGAGAGGGTAGTCAGTAGGCTTTTGAAGTCGCAGGCGCTCGCCCAGTTATTGCATAGCCCGTCTCAACAGACAGTGGCTTTCCCAACGCCTGCTCCAGTTCTTCCTCCAACTATTCCTTCGAGCTCGGAGCCGGAGGCCGTTGGGGTTGGTACCGTGGGGGCGTCGGAACCGATTCCACCCTTATCAGTTCCTTCGTCGGCTCCGATCCCTTCATTGGCTCCGTCCTTGGAGGGATCCGGGCTCCGGGACTCCCTCGTCGGTTCCGAGGGGCGAGTGGCATCGGACCCTTGTCCGACCCCGTTCTCCCTCTCAGAGCATCGGCGCAGGTGAGTTCGGCCCCGACATCGGCCTCGGAGCTGTCCCTTTCAGTGCCGGGAGGAGCTCTCATCTCTTCGGAGCTGGGTCCCTCTTCTCTGCCTGATAGGGACGCCTTTGAGGTCATGAGGAGTGTGCTGGCTCCTATACCGGTGCCACGGTCGGCCCCTCCTTCCATGGTGCCTGCTTCAGCCTCTGCCTACCCTCCCGAACCCAAGCGTGGAGAACCAATGCTCCAGGTCGCCCCATTGGGCGTATCCTCCTCTTCTGAGGCCTCCCCTGATCCTGCGGGGGAGCCCCCTCGGAAGAGGACATGCAAGAGGAAGCATGTGGACTCCCCGGAGTCAGTGACATCTGACACCGACCTGGATAATTCGGAAGGTTCCTCAAGGTCCCCCTCTGAGGATGTCTCATTTTCTGACATCCTAGAGATCCTTAAACAGAGGGGGAACTGGTCTGCCCTCAACCCTTCCGAGGACGAGTCGGTGTACCTGGACGCATTCGGTTCTCACCCTTCCACCTCCTGGGTGTCCCCGCCTTTCGACCCACTCATGGAGGTGGTGGCTCGGAAGGCGTGGACGGCTCCGGATACTATGGAACCAACTCCTCGGAGGCCCACAAAATTTATTACAGTCCCTTCGGACAAGCAGTTTCTCACCAAGGGCATCCCCGTTGATGCCATGGTGGTGGCAGCGGCCACTAAGAAGGAGTTGGCTGACCCTTCAGTTCCTGTCCATCCTCTTAATAAGGAATCTAGGACTATGGATAGGTACGGCAAGTGGATGTTTTCTTCAGAGACCTTTGCCATGCGTTCGCTGAATTATTTGTGCCATTTCACCCGTCTTCAGAGAGACCTTCTCAAAGAACTAGGTGATGCCTTACAGGGCCCATCAACTGCGGGGTCTCAGGAAAAGATCAACTCCCAGCTAGGGACCCTGAACTCTATTATAAATTCCTCCATGTGGCTCATTTCCTATGCCGCCGATGAAGCGAGTAGGGCCGCAGGCACGAGCGTTGCTCTAAGGAGACATGCCTGGATGCAGCTTTGAAACTTTGCCGACCCCTTCAAGGCATCCTTCACTAACACCCCCTTTGACGGTTCTGCCTTGTTTGGACCTCAAGTGAAGGATACATTGACCAGGTGCGAGCAGGAAGGCAAGACTCTCTCTGCCGTAGGAGTCTGTTTTTCTACCCCTTCTAGACCATACCCTAAAGGTCAGAAAGGTGGGAAAATGTGGTTCCGCAAACCTCAGGGAGTACTGCCTGATGCACGTGGTGAGCTTCCCTCCAGAGGCAAAGGAGGGAACAATAATAGACGCTGCCCGAGGGGCAGGGGGGGGGTCCGCAGAATCAGGGTAGCAGAGAATCTTTCTCTGACAAACCCTTCCAGCACCCCTGAGGAGCTGCCCGACTGTCCACCTTCGAAGGCAGTCGGGGGAAGACTATCACTGTACCCAGAAGCCTGGCATTCCCTCACGCAAGACAAATGGGTACGGTCGATCATATCCAAGGGTTACAGAATTCCCTTTATTCACACCCCACAACAGCCAAAAGGGCCCCTTCCAGACATTCCACCCGGTCTGAGGGATCTAGCAGCACTAGAAATTTCAAAGCTGCTAAGAAAAAGTGCCATCCAGCCAGTCCCAGCAGACCAACAAGGATCCGGAATCTACTCCAAGTTCTTTTTGGTACCAAAAAAGACAGGGGACTGGAGACCTATTTTGGATCTCAGCAGGCTGAACAAGTCGGTTCAAAGAACGAAGTTCCGGATGGTCACGCTACAGTCCATTCTACCCTTTCTGGGTCAGGACAATTGGATGTGCTCTATAGACCTTCAGGATGCGTACTACCATATCAAGATGAACAGGTGCTCCAGAGGGTTTCTCCGCTTCCGGCTGGGAGCCAGTCACTACCAATTCAGAGCCCTGCCCTTTGGCCTCACCACAACCCCCAGGGTGTTTACCAAATGCATGGCAGTGGTTGCAGCTCACCTGAGACGACAAGGATTCCAGGTGTTTCCATATTTAGATGACTGGCTCCTTACTGCCACCACCAGGCATCAACTACTCCAATCCAGAGATTACGCTGTACAGACGTGCAACGCGCTAGGTATCTCTCTAAATTTCGAAAAGTCTGCATTGTCGCCTTGTCAGTCTATTACCTTCATAGGCACCGTTTTAAACACAGTGGAGCTCTCAGCAAAACTACCTACACAAAGAGTTTCAGACATTCGCAACCATGTTCAGATCCTATTACAGGAAAGCAGAGTCCAAGCCAGATTTGTACTAAAAACACTTGGTCTCATGGCAGCAGCAATCCCTTTACTCTCCCTAGTGCATTTTCATATGCGAATCCTGCAGTGGATGCTATTTTCCCAGTGGTCCTTTCAGCAGCTGCCCATGTCACACACCATTCTAATCACTCAAGTCATGCAAAAGACACCTTTCTTGGTGGACGGTCTCCCCTCAGGTACTCCAGGGCAGACCTGTGGTCCTTCTTCCTCCTGTTGCCACTGTGACAATGGATGCCTCCCTGATCGGGTAGGGGGGCATTTTCGGGGCAGGACAGTCCAGGGCACATGGCAACCCTTCAAATGCCACTTGCACATAAATGTCTTGGAAATGAGAGCGGTACTTTTAGCATTGCAGGACCTTCAGGACTCTCTACCCACCGGGACTATTGCAATTCAAACAGACAATATGTCTGTAGTGTGGTACATCAACAAGCAGGGCGAAACCAGATCCCTACCCCTTATGTCGAGAAGCACTCAGACTTTGGCAATGGGCGATCTCTTCTCAACGGTTTCTGGTAGCAACGCATAGTCCCGGGAAGTCCAACATCATAGCGGACAGACTGAGCAGAGCCATTCTCATGCCTCATGAGTGGTCTCTCAACCAGATAGTAGCGGAAAGAATTTTCAGAAGGTGGGGTCAGCCTTGCTGCGACCTTTTTGCAACACCTCTAAACAGCAAGTGCCCAGACTTCTTCACCCTCTTCCCTCTCCCAGGTCTTCCCTCCAGAGACGCTCTAGTTCACGATTGGCCCCGGGGTTTTCTCTATGCATTCCCCCCTTTCCCTTGATTACTCAATTAATCCGGAAAGCGACTGCCTTGAGAGCAAGGATGATCCTCATTGCCCCTTACTGGCCTCGACAAATTTGGTTTCCGTTCCTGCAACGCCATCTACTGGAGCAGCCCTAGCATCTGGACCCAATGCCAGATCTTCTGACCCATCAATCGGGTGGGCTGCATCAGTCCCTTCGATCTCTCAACCTCACAGCTTGGTTGCTCCACTTCCAACCCTAGCCAGGCTTCCCCTTATCTCTCAACCAGTTCGCGATATCATCCTCGCTTTTCACAAGTCTACTACCAGAAAGACTTATGCTAGCAAATGGAAGCGTTTCTCTGTCTGGGCAGGGGAAAAACACGTGGACCCCTTTACGGCTCCTGTCCAGACAGTTCTAGAGTTTCTAGTAGAACTCTTTCGATTGGGCTCCTCCTCAGGTACTATCAGAGTTCAACTGGCAGCTATTGCAAATTTCCACGTTGGCTTGTCAGAGACCAGCATCATGTCCCACAAACTTTGCAAAGCCTTTTTAAAAGGAACTCTTTTACTTAGGCCCCCGGTTAAGGACCCTCCCCCACCGTGGGACTTAAATTTGGTACTGTCTTCTTTAATTCTTCCTCCTTTTGAGCCGGCGGCTTCTTGTTCGTTGAAGTTGCTCTCGTGGAAAACACTCTTCTTAGTAGCCATCACCTCAGCAAGACAGGTCTCAGAACTTCAAGCCCTTTGCGTTCGCCCTCCTTATCTTGTTTTTCACAGAGACAGAGTGTCACTTAGGACTAATCCATCTTTTTTACCTAAAATAATCTGAGAAAAATCTGAATCAGACCATAGATCTTCCAGTCTTCTTCCTAAATTACACCAATAGAGCTGAACGAAAGTTACATTGTTTGGACGTTCACCGTCAATTATGCTTCTACCTGGATAGAACTAAGCAGATGAGAAAATCAAACCAGCTCTTCCTGTCTTATGCGGAAGGGAAGCAAGGCCAACCAGTCTCTAAGGTAACCATGTCCAGGTGGTTGTCCTGTCTTATCATGTTGGTCTATCAGTTGAGGAACAGGGCTCCTCATACCTTCATTTCTCATTACAAGCTCGATATGGCCTCCAGAAGTCAGGCTGATTTTGGTTCCACTGTACTCAAGAGTTTGTTCCATTGAGCCACCCAGGACTTAGGTGCTAGGGACGCTGTCCCATCCAGCAAGAATGAAGGCGAGATTGACAACTTAACATTGAGAAGTTATGTACTTACCATAATGTTCCATGTTAGTTGTCTTCTTCTCACCTTCTTTCTTGCATCCCACCCTCCATCCCCCTAGCCTGGGAAGATCTAGAGTACCTTGTGAGAGTTATTGCCACCTCAGTTATATCCCCAGCTAGCGCCCTCTTTTTTGCTAGCTCTTCTAGAGGGGTTTATATATATATATATATATATATATGTGTATATATAGATATATGTATATATAGATATATCTTTATTTTTGTATCTATGATTAGGTGGATAATTCTCTGTTGTGGTGGGACATATATGTCCATAGTTTTAGCTATCAAACGAGATCTGGGTATATGACGCCTTGCATTATGGGACATAGCATAGCCTCGAGCCAGTAAAAATAGCTCTCGAGCTTTAGTATTAGGCTGAGTCGGAGCTGAGGTTCGGCTCCTAACCCATCCAGCAAGAAAGAAGGCGAGAAGAAGACAACTAACATGGAACGTTATGGTAAGTACATAACTTCTCATTGCCTTCCATGCAAGAGCTTCCATGGGTTACATTTGTGCAGCGGCAGCAACATGGGTCACTCCTCATACCTTTATCATGCATTACAAATTGGATATGGCCTCCAGGGGAGAGCTTCCTTTGGTTCAGTGGTACTCAGAAATATTCTTCCATAGGGCCTCCCAGCAAACAAAGTAGCTAGGGACTCTGTCCCATCAGTAAGGAATGAATAAAGATTAACAACATGAGATAAAGAAGTTATGTTCTTATCATAACGTTCCATCTGTGTTGTTGATCTTCATTCATTCATTACAATCCACCCGCCATCCCCCTCCAAAAGTCTCCTGGAGGTTTGGATAGGGAAGTTGCTCAGATAAAGCTTCCGCTTTCTTCCTTCCTTTCTTCCTTATGGGGAAACTCGATCTGAGGTAATATAGAGAGGGGCACTGTGGGTAAGACTTGGCTCGAGAGTTTTTTGGCTGGCGCGAGCTTGTTATAATGGCCGACTCAGTTCCGAGGACAGAACCAATGCCCATCAGTAATGAATGAATGAAGATCAGCAACACAGATGGAGCATTATGGTAAACATAACTCCTTTTTTACAAACCAGCTCTAACTGGAATCACCCCCTTATTTTTAAAACTGAAACCAACTACATCGACTTAAGAAGAAAAGCTTAAAACTCACTTAAATGAAATTAGTAAGTGTTGCAGCGACTTCTTTCCATGTACACCTAATATTTTATGGTCAGAAAATACTGTCCTAATTTAAATATAACTTCCCTCCTTCTGGACCTTTATAATGCTAATGTGCAGGCCATTTGTAAATATGTAAACAAGCTGATTGCAAATATGTACATGTGTACATAACCAACTCACCACCTACTGAACTTTATAATAATGTATGGTCTGTTGTCAAGTATCAAACTCCATGCAGTGCAAGGCTTTCAAACCTGGAAAGTAACTGCTATTTTTCTCTCTCTCTCTTTCCTCCTACTGCAAAAAAAAAAAAAAGAAAGACTTTTTTGCAATATTTTTGCTCACATTTCTTTGTAAAAGATTTTTAAATTTTGATTTGTATGTGTGCTACTGTTAAGCTATAAGGGGTTCCTATTAGAATGACAAAAACGCATTTTGTCGAATGTGTTTTCGTCGACACATGTAGGGCGAACAGGCAAAACAGCGAAGTGGCTGTTCAACTAATTCTTTCCCTGGGAAAGAAGTCGCTTGACCACTTAGTTGCTTTGCCTGTTCTAAAATGTAGTGTGGTCCCTTGTCCGGTATAGCTCCTGAGTGTGATTGTGCAACAGCTACTGACCTTAGGGTTAGGGTGCGGGTTAAGGTAAGTGCATATGTATGAAAGTGTTTTCTGTTTTGTAATTTGCGTTGATGTATGGTTGAGTTACGTGTGTATGTGTTTTTAGCTGTTTACTTTTGTTTTGGGGGGGTAGGATTAGGGTTAAGTTAAGTGTGTATGTGTTTGCAACTGTTTATGTAAATGTGTGAGAGTTACAGACCTTAGGGTTAGGGTGCGGGTTAAGGTAAGTGCATATGTTTTAAAATGTTTACTGTTTTTTTTTTGTTAGATGTATGGTTGGGTTACGTGCATATGTGTATTTAGTTGTTTACTGGTTTTGGGGGGGTATAATTAGGGTTAGGGTATGTGTGTATGTGTTTGGAAGTGTTTAATGTTTTTTTGGGGGGTTAGAACAGCGATTTCTTTCCCTAGGAAAGAAATCGCTGTTCTGTGGTTTTGACATTTTCAGCATTCGCTGTACGTGTTGATGAAACACCATTTGCTGTTTTCAGCATTCGGTGTTTTAATATGAACCCAGCTGTAACCAAATAACACATTGTAAAGTGTCTTGAAAAGTACAGTGTAATTAGCATGTGTTAACTTGTTTGTACTACTTGCCTATAACAACTGTGGCCCAGGTCATGATTGAAAAGGGGTCCCATGACCATCCCACTTACCAGTTAGCAAATCTAAAATAAATATGAATGTTAGGTTGTCTGTCTCGCCTTCATTCTTGCTGGTTGGGTTCGGTGCCGATCCTCTGCTCCGACTCTGCCATCTACTAAAGCTCGAGAGCTATTTACTGGCTCGAGGCCTCCCCATATCCCACAATGCTTGGTGCTAGATACCCAGATCTCATTTGCTGCTTCAGCTATGAGGTTGCGCTTTTACTGGCTCAGGTCGTATTAATTTTTTTTTGTATTATTAGCTTAAATTTTACCTGTGTATTTCTCTTTTATATAGATAGTCTTTCCCTTTTAGTATAATTAGTGTGTATCCACTAGTTTTTCCCACTCAGGAAACTCGTTTTTTGTTAGAGAGTTTCTACCCCTCCCCCCTTGTTTCTTCTCTTTAGTGACTAACCACACCCTTTTTGTACCTGATAGGAGTAGTGTTTAGCCTTTCGTAGCTACAGTTATTTAGCCTTGTAATATTTATATATATTTACTAGTGGATATTATTGTTGTTAGTTTAACTAGTGCGTGTGTGTGTGAGTTTCTGTGTGCCTTGTTTAAGCACTAGTTTAATATCCCCCCTTTGGTATCTCCTTGCCAGTATGTCCAAAGATACTAAAGTTTCAGGCTTCAAGAAGTGTGACTCGTGCTGTCAGAAGATGTCTCTGACAGACGGTCACACTTCTTGTGTTTATTGCTTGGGTCCCCTACACCTGCAGGACTCCTGCTCGGTCTGTCACGCTTTCAGCCCAAGAGTCCTGCAGGAGCATAGGAACAAGCTTATTTTGAGAGGCTTACTTAAGCCAGAGGGGTCCCCGGTGAAACCTCAGTCGGGGAAATCCTCAAAGCCCGCCAAGCCGTCGGCTCCCAGTTCGGAGCCATCGCCGGGCGGAGCATCTGCCTCCTCTTCGGATCTGACTGGAACCGGCATCTCTGGACCTCAATCGGCTCAGACTTTAGTGTCGGAACCGTCTTTGGGCTGAAAACGTTCTAGGTCCCCTTCCCTAGAATTGGTTCATTCGGCTCCGAGGTCACCATTGCTTCAATCTGAACGAAGCCATAGGTCCCACTCCTCTCGGTCCTCCAGGCTATCCGATCATGACTTGGAGAAGGGTGGTCAGTAGACTCCTTAAATTGCAGGCCCTGGCCAAAATGTTAACCAGCCCTTCTCAACAGACTGTGGCTGTCCTTGTGTCTTCAGCAGTTCCTCCTCCGACTCCCCCTTTGTGTTTGGAGCCGGAGCTGGTTGGGGCTCGAATCTTGGAGGCGGCGGAGCTGATACCACACCTTTCGGCTCCGATCTTTTTATTGGTTCCATCCTTGGAGGGATCTGGGCGCCGGGACTCCCTCGTTGGCTCCGAGGGGGCGAGTGGCATCAGACCCTTGTCCGACCCCATTCTCCCTCTCGGGGCCTCGGCGCAGGTGAGCTCTGCTCCTACATCGGCCTCGGAGCCGTCCCTCTCGGTGCCGGGAGGGGTTCACGTCTCTTCGGAGCTGGGCCCCTCTGCTCTGCTACCTGATAGGGGCACCTTCGAGGTCATGAGGAGTGTGCTGACTTCTGAGTTGGCCCCTCGATCAGCCCCTTCGGACTCCTCCCTCCATGGTGCCTGCATCGGTCTCTGCCCACACTCCTGACCCCAAGCGTGGAGAACAAGCGCTCCAGGTCACCCCATTGGGTGTATCTTCCTCTTCCGAGGCCTCCCCTGATTCTTCAGAGGAGCCCCCTTGAAAGAGAAAATGTAAGAGGAAACATGTCGACTCCCCCGAGACAGTCACGTCTGATATCAACTTGGAGGATTCGGAATGGTCCCCAAGATCCCCCTCTGAGGATGTCTCTTTTTCCGACATCCTAGAGATCCTTAAGCAGAGGGGGAACTGGACTGCCCTTAACCCTTCCGAGGACGAGTCGGTATACCTGGACGCTTTTGGTTCTTGCCCTTCCACCTCCTGGGTGTCTCCGCCCTTCGACCCGCTGATGGAAGTAGTGGCTCGAAGGGCGTGGTCAGCCCCGGACACAGTGGAACCAACTCCTCGCAGGCCCACTAAGTTCATTACAGCCCCATCCAACAAACAGTTTTTGACAAAAGGTGTCCCCGTTGATGCCATGGTGGTTGCAGCAGCCACGAAGAAGGAGTTGGCTGACCCTTTGGTGTCTGTCCATCCCCCTAATAAAGAGTCTAGGACAATGGACAGGTACGGGATGCGGATGTTTTCCTCAGCGACTTTTTCCATGCGGTCGCTGAATTATCCATGCCACTTCACCCGTCTTCAAAGGGATCTTCTCAAGGAACTTAGTGATACCCTTCAGGATCCATCAGCTGTGGGGGCTCAAGATAAGATTAACTCCCAGCTGGCAACTAACTCAATCGTCAACTCCTCCATGCGGCTCATTTCTTATGCAGCCGATGGGGCGAGTAGGGCCGCAGGTACAGGCGTGGCTTTGAGAAGACATGCCTGGATGCGGTTATGTAACTTTGCTGACCCCTTTAAGGCGTCCTTCACCAATACCCCCTTCGATGGTTCGGCTCTGTTTGGACCACAGGTGAAGGATGCCCTTATCAGGTGTGAGCAGGAAGGCAAGACTCTCTCTGCCATGGGAGTCCGCTTTTCTACTCCCTCTAGGCCATACCCTAAAGGTCAGAAGAGTGGGAAAATGTGGTTTCGGAAACCCCAGGGAGTCCTGCCTGACACACGTGACGAGTTTCCCTCCAGGGCCAGGGGAGGGAACAATAATAGACGCCGCCCGCGGGGCAGAGGGTGTCCGCAAAATCAGGGTAGCAGTGAATCTTTCTCTGACAAACCCTTTCAGCACACCTGAGGGGCTGCCCGACTGTCCACCTTCGGAGGCAGTCGGGGGAAGATTGTCACTGTACCCAGAAGCCTGGCAAATGGGTACGGTCTATCATATCCGAGGGTTACAAAATCCCCTTTGTCCACACCCCTGTACAAACAACCAAGTCCCTTCCAAATGTTCCACCCGGTGTAAGGGAAAAAGCAGTGCCAGAAATTTCAAAACTGTTAGAAAAACAGGCCAGTCAGCCAGTCCCAGCAGACCAGCAAGGATCCGGAATTTACTCGCAAGTTCTTTTTGGTGCCAAAAAAGACAGGGAACTGGAGACCCATTTTGGATCTCAGCAGGTTAAACAAGTCTGTTCAAAGAACAAAGTTCCGGATGGTTATGCTTCAGTCCATTCTACCCTTTTTGGGTCAGAACAATTGGATGTGCTCCATAGACCTTCAGGATGCGTACTACCATATCAAAATAGACAGGTGCTCCAGAAGGTTTCTCTGCTTCCAGCTGGGAGCCAGTCACTATCAGTTCAGAGCCCTGCCCTTTGGTCTCACCACAGCCCCCAGGGTGTTCAAATGCATGGCAGTGGTTACGGCTCACCTGAGATGGCGAGGATTCCAGGTGTTTCCATATCTAGACAACTGGCTCTTACTGCTTCCACCATGCGAGCCAGGGATTATACCATAAAAACTTGCTCCGAGCTAGGTATCTCAATAAATTTTGAAAAGTCTGCATTGTTGCCTTGTCGGTCTATAACCTTTATAGGCGCAAGATTAAATACAAAAGATCTGTCTGCAAGACTTCCTCTAGACAGTGTGTCAGACATTCGCCGACATGTGCAGGTCTTACTACAGTACAAGAGGATTCAGGCCAGATTTGTACTAAAATCTTTGGGTCTCATGGCAGCAGCAATCATTCTAGTTTCCCTGGCTCATTTTCACATGTGGATTCTTCAGTGGATGCTTTTTACCCAATGGTCTTTTCAACAACTTCCGATGTCTCACAAGATAATAATCACTCAATCATGCAAAGATCACCTGGCTTGGTGGATGGTCTCCGCTCTAGTACTCCAGGGCAGACCTTTTGTTCTTCCTCCTCCTGTTGCCACGGTGACAACGGATGCCTCCCTGATCGGGTGGGCGAGGCATTTTCAGGGCAGGACTGTCCAGGGCACTTGGCAACCTCTGGAGTACCACCTGCACATAAACATCTTGGAGATGAGAGCGGTGCTTTTAGCATTGCAAGCTCTTCAGGACTCTACCCACCGGAACTATTGCAATTCAAACAGACAATAAATATGTCTGTAGTGTGGTACATCAACAAGCAGGGCGGAACCAAGTCCTACCCCTTATGTCGAGAAGCACTCAGACTCTGGCAGTGGGCGATCTCCTCTCAACAGTTTCTGATGGCAACGCACATCCCCAGGAAGTCCAACGTCATAGCGGACAGGCTAAGCAGAGCTATTCTCATGCCTCATGAGTGGTCTCTCAATCAGTCAATAGCGGACAAAATCTTCCGCAGATGGGGTCAACCTTGCTGTGACCTTTTCGCAACTCCTCTCAACAGCAAGTGCGACAATTTCTTCACTCTATTCCCCCTTCGTGGACACTCCTTCAGAGACGCTCTAGTTCACGATTGGCCCCGGGGTCTTCTGTATGCATTCCCACCTTTTCTCCTAATTCCCAAACTAATTCAGAAGGCTACCGCATTGGGATCCAGGATGATCCTCATTGCCCCTTACTGGCCTCGACAAGTTTGGTTCCCATTCCTGCATCGTCACCTGCTGGAGCAGCCTTGGAATCTGGACCCAGTGCCAGACCTCTTGGTCCATCAGTCGGGCGGGCTGCACTATTCCCTTCAGTCTCTCAATCTCACAGCTTGGTTGCTCCACTTCCAATCTTAGCCAGGCTTCTACATATTTCTCAGTCGGTGCATGAAATCATCCTTTCTTCGCACAAATCTACCACCAGGAAGACTTCTGCTAGTAAGTGGAAACATTTCTCTTTCTGGGCAGAGGCTAGGAATATAGACCCCTTTACAGCCCCTGTCCATCACGTTCTAGATTTTTTAGCAGAACTCTTTCAAGCTGGTTCCTCGTCTGCCACCATTAGGGTCCAATTAGCTGCTATCGCAAATTTCCACGCTGGCCTGTCAGAAACCAGCATCATGTCCCACAAACTTTGCAAGGCCTTTCTTAAAGGAACTATTTTGTTTAGGCCCACGGTCAGAGATCCCCCGCCTCAGTGGGACTTAAACTTGATATTAGCTTCCTTGATTCTCCCCCCTTTTGAACCTGCGGCTGCCTGTTCCTTAAAATTGCTCTTCTGGAAGACTCTCTTTTTAGTAGCCATCACCTCAGCTAGGAGAGTTTCGGAACTTCAAGCCCTCTGTATTCATCTTCCTTACCTTGTGTTTCATAAGGATAGAGTTTCACTCGGGACTAATCTTTCGTTTCTGCCCAAGATACCTTCCGAAGCAAACATGAATCAGGCTATTGATCTACCTGTCTTTTTTCCTAACTATTCAAACAAAGCTGAACAAAAGTTACACCAACTGGACGTTCATAGGCAGTTACGTTTTTATTTGGATAGGACTAAGCAAACAGGAAAATCAGACCAACTCTTCCTGTCCTATACTGAGGGCAAACAGGGCCTGCCAGTTTCTAAAGTAACCTTATCCAGGTGGTTGTCCTCTATTATTACTTTGATTTATCAGCTGAGACATAAAGAACTCCCTACTAAACCTAAAGGTCATTCCACCAGAGCGTTAGCTACTTCGGTAGCTTTTCAAGCAAGACTACCAATGGAATCTATTTGTGCTGCAGCCACATGGGCCACTCCTCATACTTTCATTTCACATTATAAGTTGGATATGGCCTCTAGGAGTAGAGCTGATTTTGGTTCCACTGTGCTCAAGAGTCTGTTCTGATGAGTCACCCAGGACTAAGGTGCTAGGGACGCTGTCCCAACCGGCAAGAATGAAGGCGAGAGAGACAACTTAACATTAAGAAGTTATGTACCTACCATAATGTTCCATGTTAGTTGTCTTCTTCTCACCTTCTTTCTTGCGTCCCACCCTCCATCCCCCTAGCCTGGACAGACTGAGAAGAGTCCCTTTTTGAGCCCTTCTTCCTCTGGCTGAGTCTTATCTGGGTTACGTCCTCATCGGTTTTACTACTGTAGGTAAACCTTGTAGTTTGGACAGGTGTCCTTGAATTTTTCTGTGGTGTTAGCTCTGCCAAATGAGATTTGGGTATCTAGCGCCTAGCATTGTGGGATATGGGGAGGCCTCAAGCCAATAAATAGCTCTCGAGCTTTAGTAGATGGCTGAGTCGGAGCCGAGGATCGGCTCCGAACCCAACCAGCAAGAAAGAAGGTGAGAAGAAGACAACTAACATGGAACGTTATGGTAGGTATATAACTTCTTAATCAATAACTCTTGGAGTCATTTGGCAAGACTTTGCACTCCTCTCTGTCAGTTCCTACACAGACTTCCATTGGTATTGTAAGATGCGTTTTGACAAGATTCAGTGTTAGACTTAACTAATCCACAGCCGAATGTTTTTTTTAAACCTTTATTAAATTATCACTTCTGACATGGGCAAACTTAAATTTATATAAAAGCAATCAAACCATATTAATAAGTTCATATTTACATACCTTATACATTTCATACATTGTTCTATTCTATATAATCAATCCAACATTGCATAAATTATTCAATTCCTACCATCTCTTTAGCATCATTTCTCCTCCTAAACATTTCTCTGCATGTATTGTTCCCATAATTTCTATTTTTTTTTGTAATTCATTCCTACCCTTTTACCACTTCCATTTTCTTCATCATCAGTGTTACACTATTCAATACTTCAAATATAGTTGGTTTAAACTTGAATTTCCATTTTCTAGCAATTGCTTTTTTGACAGTTACCAGAAGTAAACGTAACAAGGCCTTACTGTGTGTAGGCAATTCAGATCCTCTTTACCAGCTAAAAAAAAAAAAAAAACATAATTTCCTTAGTTACATTAATTAGCTCACCCAGTATGCCTGACAGAGTACTTTTTTTTTTAAAGTCTGCCAACTCATTACACTCCAAAAACATACACTCCCGTATACCTCCGTCTTTCCCATTGCACCTCCAACATTTGCCGTTGACATAGGGAACATTTCTTTGGAGTCTGTCTTGGGTGTAGAAGTACCTATGTAAACACTTAAAAGCAAAAATCCTAAATCTTCTAGATTGCATATTTGGGAGCCATAGATATGTCCTCCCATTGTTTCTTTGTAAATTGCTTATCTAATTTCTAGTCCCACTCTTTCCCGAAATCCTCTGATTCCTATTGATATCATACAATACTTGATATGCCATACTAATTATCCCTTTTTTAATGGCAGCTTTTGTTCTAGATTTATCTAAAAACTCAGCCAGTGCAGGTCTTTCTCTTAGGACTTCCCTATCCCTTTCTCTTTGCCTAAACTCCGATATCGATCCCTTATAGGGAGAGCAACCTGTAGCCTGCAGTCCAACTGTCTTCTTGGTCTCTTCCCATTCTATTACCTTTCCCCCTCTATTTGTTCCAGTACCTTGGTTCCTTTGCCAGCTTTGTTCAGTAAATTTCAGCCCTCTGTTGCCTATCCTCTGTACCCCTAATTGCAGTCATCCCTATCAGCTGAATCTCCTTTCTCCATTCCAGTGTTTGCTTAGTTCTTAGTATACTTTTCTGCTACTTTTTGAATGCAATCTCTATGACTGGTGTTCTCCTCAAGGATCTGTATATAAAATCCTACTGTTGTTTCTTGAATTTCTCCATACTTCTTCATCATCCCTTTCCACTTTGAATTGTATCTTTCTGCTTGTGATATGTATAAGAGCCTTAGCTGTATAACTGTAAAATATCCATTTAAATCTGGTAATCCTAAACCTCCTTGTTCAATTGGAAGGATCAACTTATCCCACTTGACTCTTGTTGTCTTCCCTTCTCAGATAAAATCCTTCATTTGTTTATTAATTACTATCCACAGCTTCTCCTCTGGCTGATACAAATATCCCTGACCTGTGTATAAAACTAAAGGGACGAAAACATTTTACAAATATCCCTGACCTGTGTATAAAACTAAAGGGACGAAAACATTTTACAAATATCCCTGACCTGTGTATAAAACTAAAGGATCTAAAACATTTTACTGCTTATATCTTGCTATCCATATCCATAGGCAAGAGCTTCTAGTTTCTGGTGATGGACTACATTAGCAGACAGGTTGGAGGAGACAGATAACCAACATTGCTGTGTGAGGACTATGTGACATTACAGGCATACTCTAAGCAAGAACTGCAGCAAAGGATAGGAGAATGGAGTGCAAAACTGAAAGCACATGGGATGAAACTGAGTACAGATAAGACCATTATGATGGCAGCAAACAGTGGAGTTCAGAAGAAGCTGATAATTGAGATAGAATAGAAAACAGTTGAGCTGGTTAACAGCTTTGAGTATCTGTGAGGGAGAAGTCTGAATGAGGAGGTCAAATGTAGAATCAGAAGGGCTGCAGCCAGCTGGCACTGACTGTCAGGTGTAGTATATGACAGAGACAGTATGCCAAAGAAGCTCAGAAGTAATATGTAAAAAACAGTGGTGCAACCAATACTACTGCATGGTACAGAAACCTGGACTGTAAAGGGAAAGCAGTTGAGGAAGCTAGAGGGGATGGAGATGACATTCCTGAAATGTGGTAGGATGCCCATTGTGGGACAGATGAAGAAATGAGAACATAAGAGCAGAAGCCAAAGTAGCTCCAGTTGCAGAAAAGGTAAAAAGAACAGATTGCAGTGGTTCAGGCATATGTGCATAAACGTCAAAGACAATCTGGTAAAGAACATTTGGAGCAGACAGGAAGAAGGCAAGAGGACATGAGGGCATCCAGCAGAGAGGTGGATGGATTGTGTGAGAGAAGACCTGTGACAGTCGGGCGTCAGTGTCGAAGAAAGTAGGAGAATGGTACTGTGTAGAGAGAGATGGTGACAGTTGACATGATGCCCTGACCCCCTGTTGAAAATGAGGGAAGGGGGTGTTGATGATGCTGATGATGAAAAGCTGTATAGAGTGCAGGACTGGGGAACAGATAAAATGGTTAGGTTAGAGAGTTTCTTGAAAGGACTATGACAAAGATAGGGAAGTATCAAGCTTCTCATGTTATAGCAGCTGTGACTGAAAAAGACCTTGGGTAATTATTTCAGATTTGATTCCATATAAATCTTCAGGATCATGTGGCATACTGGTGGATATCGAGACTGTGTGAAAGTGGATATGCTGATTTAATGTTCAGCACAGCTATTGAATAAAGTGTTGCAAGGTTGTAAAATTCCTAATTCATGGAAAGAGGCAACAGTGTCATTTTTGAAACGTGTTTGGGTAGCATGGCAAAAGATGTTGCTTCATAAGGTGAGGTCTAGGAGTGCTGGATGTGAAGTGCATCTGAAAATGTATGTGTGTCATGCAGCCAGCCATACAAGGCAAGCTGTCAAAATATGTTGAAGGGAGTGAGCAGAAGACATTCAAGGGTTAATGTATTTGCTTTATTGGATGTCCCAGAGATAGCATAGGTAAATGAGAACAGATAACATAAAGCAGCAGCCTTGGCATTATAACATAAAGCAGCAGCCTTGGCATTATGCTTAAGGCACAAAGGGGATACTATTTTCAGCTCTTCTGAGTTGTTGATGTATGGTAGTGTTACGAATAGGTTCAAAGTTAAGAATTTTTTTTTAAAAAGTATATGGATATCTGGATTGTTTGATAGGGAAACAGAAGTACCCTTACCAGTATTTATGAAATTCATTGGGTAAGTCACTGAGGGTAATTGAAGACAGAAAAAAAAGAGATTTGGTTGTTGAGCTTTGCTAGGAGAGAATGGTGTCTTTATAGAATTCCAAGATTTTGGGGGGGGGGGGGGATTATACTTGCTCATTTCCTGTAGCAATTTGTAGAGCGCCCGTTTGCTGTGTATAATAAGGGATTACAACATATGGCACAATTACTTACAGACTGTGTGAACAATTTCAGATTTCGTTTGCATAGTGTACCCATTTGTTGGCTGTGATAAGAGGTTTAACCATACAATGTAGTTATCTATAGTGGTTGTAAGGAGTTTCATATTTAATTTTGGATGTTGTATGCCCAGTTGTAGTTAAGCTACTTTATTATTGACTGGATTTAGGGTGTTATCCAAGGTAGAAGTAGATGATTAACTTTTTTCATATGACTTTGGGTGTAGAATTGAATGCATTCAGAATGATGATGAAGAATTAGACAGCAACATTATCAAGCAGTAGGGGCTATCCTGGCTGCCACTTGACTGTGTAGAGTTTTGTTGAATGTAGCTTTTTCAGGTTTACATGTTATGTTTTTGCTGGTAGAGTATGTTTGATAATGTCTGGCATTTCATTCTCCATGTCGAAGTAAGGAAATGTTGACTAACCAAGTCTAACATGGTGCTAGCTGTGGAAAAGGTATTAGACTGGGATGTCAGGATAATTTAGATAGTCGCTTAATTAATTGAATGACCATAAGAGCAACTGACTAGGATGGATGTAGACTTCAATATCAAGACTTCAGCCAGTGTTTAAATCCTAGATTAAGTATTTTTCAGAATGCAAAATAAATGAAGGAAAAACAAAGGTTACAACTATAAACTATGTACCTCACATTCATAGATCAACAATACAAATGCTTATGAGGACATGAAATGTTCAATTGTTTAGCAGTGTTGATTAAAATGGATTCTGTTGCAGTGGCTGAAGATGTGTGGGAAGAGACCAAACATAAGATTAAAGAAAAAAAGACTAGAAACTAAATGGCAATGGACACAGATTGTAAAACACATGCAGTGAAAATGTTTTAACTCATTTGGTCTTATACACAAGCCAGGCATACTTTTATCAGCCATAGAAAAAGTTGTGAATAGCAATAAACCAAGAGGAATTCATTGAGAAGGGAATCTTCAAGAGTAAAGTCAAATAGATTCTTCCTATAGAACATTGTGGATTAGGATTGTATGATCTAAAGGGATACTTTAAATGTATGCAGTTCAGACTGATATGCACCTAAATACTTAATCTTTTCATGACTCAATAAATATTGGCATTGTTGGTCTAATTTATGGGTAAATGCATAATTTAGACTTATAATCTTTGTTATATCTTCATTTATTTTGTTATGAAAAATGCTTGAACTGCCGTAAAATTTACCACAAAAACCTGATGTCATATTTGGAATTTGTCAAATACCGTACATCATCTATACATGGAGCTAGTTTTTCTTGATGACCACACCTGTTATATCCCTGGATTTGTGAATTCTTTTTAGTTAGTCTTTCCAAGTATATTGAGAATAAGTTGTGGGAAGGACAGCATCCCTATCCGATCCTTCCATTCAAACTCAAGTTGTCAGAAATGACTCTTTCCACATTTATTTTTGCCTCCATGCCCTAATAAATTCTTATTAACTGTACTGTACTATTTAGGAACACAGGCACTAACATGGTCTTGCTCATGAAATCTCAGTAAATGCTATCAAACACTTTTTTGCACTAGAACCAATCAACAATAACAGTGTTTTTTTCATATTCTGATTCCCTCTGAATTATGATAGCTGTATTAATACTGTCAGATGTCTATCTGCCTTCCAGAAATTCACATTAATCCCATATCTGTCAGTTTCACTATTATTTTTGCCATTATCTTAACTAATATTTACATTAACACTTTGTAGGTAATTGTGAAGTGATGTTCAGGGAAGAGTTAAGACAGGCACTGGGTGGCAGTGAAGAGTTACCGAACAGCTGGGTAACTACAGCAGAGCTAGTAAGAGAGATGGCTAGAAAGGTGCTTGGTGTGACATCTGGAAAGAGGAAGGAGGACAAGGAGACCTGGTGGTGGAATGAAGAAGTACAGGAGAGTATACGGAGAAAGAGGTTGGTGAAGAAGAAGTGGGATTGTCAAAGAGATGAAGAAAGTAGACAAGAGTATAAGGAGATGAGGTGCATGGCAAAGAGAGAGGTGGCGAAGGCTAAGGATAAGGCGTATGAAGAGTTGTATAAAAGTTTGGACACTAAGGAGGGAGAAAAGGACCTGTACAAGACAGAGGGACCGAGCTAGTAAAGATGTGCAGCAGGTAAGGGTGATAAAGGATAATGAGGGAAATGTACTCACAAGCGAGGAGAGTGTGTTGAGCAGATGGAAAGAGTACTTTGAGGGGTTGATGAATGAAAATGAGAGGGAGAGAAGGATGGATGATGTGCGGATCATGAAGTGCAGTGGATTAGCAAGGAGGAAGTAAGGATAGCTATGAAGAGGATTAACAACGGAATGGCTGATGACATACCTGTGGAAGCATGGAGGTGTTTAGGTGAAATGGCAGCGGAGTTTTTAACTAGATTGTTTAATGAAATCTTGGAAAGTGAGAGGATGCCTGAGGAATGGAGAAAGTGTTTTGGTACCAATTTTTAAGAATAAGGGTGATGTGCAGAGCTGTAGTAACTACAGAGGGATTAAACTGATCAGTCACAGCATAAAGTTATGGGAAAGAGTAGTGGAAGCTAGGTTAAGAAGGGAGGTGATGATTAGTGATCAGCAGTATGGTTTCATGCCAGGAAAGAGCACTACAGATGCGATGTTTGCTCTGAGAGTGTTGATGGAGAAGTACAGAGAAGGTCAGGAGTTGCGTTGTGTCTTTGTGGATTTAGAGAAAGCATATGACAGGGTGCCTAGAGAGGAGTTGTGGTATTGTATGAGGAAGTCGGGAGTGTCAGAGAAGTATGTAAGAGTGGTACAAGATATGTACAAGGGTAGTGTAACAGCGGTGAGGTCTGCGGTGGGAGTGGCGGATGCGTTTAAGGTGGAGGTGGGATTACATCAAGGATCAGCTCTGAGCCCTTTCTTATTTGCAATGGTGATGGACAGGTTGACAGATGAGATCAGACAGGAGTCCCCGTGGACTATGATGTTTGCAGATGACATTGTGATCTGTAGTGAGAGTAGGGAATGGGTGGAGACGACCCTGGAGAGGTGGAGATATGCTCTAGAGAGAAGAGGAATGAAGGTCAGCAGGACTAAGACAGAATATATGTGTGTGAATGAGAGGAAGGCTGGAGGAATGGTGAGGATGCAGGGAGTAGAGGTGGTGAAGGTGAATGAGTTTAAGTATTTGGGATCAACAGTTCAGAGTAATGGTGAGTGTGGAAGAGAGGTGATCAAGAGAGTACAGGCAGGATGGAGTGGGTGGAGAAGAGTGTCAGGAGAAATTTGTGACAGACGAGTACCAGTAAGAGTGAAAGGGAAGGTCTACAAGAGGGTAGTGAGACCAGCTATGTTATACGGGTTGGAGACAGTGGCATTGACAAAAAGGCAGGAGTCAGAGCTTGACGTGGCCGAGTTGATGTTAAGATTTGCACTGGGTGTGACGAGGATGGACAGGATTAGGAATATGTATATTAGAGGGTCAGCCCAGGTTGGAAGGTTGGAGACAAAGCCAGAGAGGCAAGATTACGTTGGTTTGGACATGTGCTGAGGAGGGATGCAGAGTATATTGGGAAAACGATGCTAAGGATGAAGCTGCCAGGTAACAGGAAAAGAGGAAGGCCTAAGATAAGGTTTATGGATGTGGTGAGAGAGGATATGCAGGTGGTTGGTGTGACAGAGCAAGATGCAGAGGACAGGAGGAAATGGAAACAGTTAATCTGCTGTGGCAACCCCTAACGGGAGCAGCCGAAAGAAGAAGCCATGACTTAGAATCAATATTTGTATGATACAGAGTCTATAAGATAATTGCCTCTTTTAATAATACTACATGCACAGTCTTCTATGATACAAGTGTTCTTCCTCTTCAGAACATTATTGTACACTGCTGTCCAGTTTCTAAACAAACTCTTTCCACTTACTTTCTAAATTTCTAAAGGAATTCCATCCATTCCTGGAGATTTCCCTGCTGCTTAATTATACATCAAAGTTTTTATTTCTGCTTTATCTGTACTGACTGTTAATTGCAGAACTTCTTCCTAACCAATCTCGGGAATATGTAAGTTTTCCAGAACTTCTTTCAGTTGTGTCATTTCTGAATTTAATAAAACAAGTAACGCAATGTCAACTGACCACTTAATAGAACCAAAAACTTTTATTAACTTATAAAACAATATACATAAGCACTTTCATTTGAACAATTTCAAACTTCCTCAGATACCTTTGACCACTAAACCCAGCATTTAAATATCCTGCCATGAATTGCCAGATACCCAGAAATTGTCATTATCTGTAAAAATTTTTTTAAATTAAATTATAATTTTTTCATGTTGATAAATTACAACAGTAAACAGTTAAATAATATGCTAATAATTTTTGATCCTGTAAATACTTATAAATACATTAAATAAAAACCTAAAATAAACTCTTACAATTAACGTATGTATGCTAACAAAAATGAACTGATGATTGTTGTAGTGCTGAAGGTAATTTAAAAACTACTTTTAATATCAAACTTTTAAATTCTTTTACTTATGTTCTGATATAATAAATATATCTGATAAATGATAACACATATTTCATCAAAAACGTATATCATAAAAGCATTTCTTAAGCATACCTTTTAGAACAATGCTGCAAGTAAAAATAGTAATAATAATAATGAGAGATAAATACATACTTCACTGCATAAATTTATGTAATAACTATCTACTAAGTGCCCTAAGCTTAAAAATATTATTGATGGAGCTATATTCATTAATGCCTGGCTAGGCATACACATTCAAAATAATTTGCAACTAACTTTTTTTTCTAATTGTAAAGCCCACGGACCACCTCTCAAGTTATGCACTACCTGTTCAATTACTAAATAATGAAAATAATGGTCCTCATTAACGGAAATATGTTTGGCCAATGCATTAGTATTCTTACCCTTCTTGGTAGCATACTGGTTTTCATATATTCTGTTTTTTAACCTTCTTTCCATCTTACTAATATAATACACAGGGCATCGTTTACACATTGCCAAATGTACTACGCCTTTTGTGGCACAACCAAATGCCCATTTAATTCTGTAACTTACAGTGTGAAGTTGTCCTATCTCGCCTTCATTCTTGACTGATGGGTTCAGAACTGATCCTTAGTTCCAACTCGGCCACTTTTTAAAGCTCGAGGTCTTCAGCTAGCTTGTGGCTCCATCCCTATCCCATGATGCAGTAGAGCATTACACAGATTTAGTTTGCTGCTGAAAGGTTTCGAGCATTGCAAGCTTGCTCTGGTTAAGTTTCACTAACTTTTTTGATATTTCTAAGAATTTATTTACTTTGACTTGTTTATAGCTCAAAGAGTGTTAGCCTCTTTATCCCATGAAGTCACATATTTATTTTTTTGTAATTTTCTCTTTTATACAACTTTGGCTAGTTGGACTTGTACAGGCCTTTTTTTCAAACCCTATCCCTATACCTACTTTTAGGATTGAATAGTTTGTATATAGAAATTGTTAGGTAGGTGTTCAAAAAAAATTTTGATGTAATTGTTTAAACGGATACCGCGTTTCAAGGCTTTAGCATATGTGTGTGTGCCTGTCTTTTCACTTACATTTTCTCCTCAGTAGCCTTGTTTTTGAGGCTTTACTGCATGTGCTTAGTTTTCTTAAGATTTGCCCAGCTTTAATCAAGGGCTATAACTTGTGTGTTTTTTCTTCCCTTTATAGCATTATTATATTGATATAGTCAGTTGAATACTATTATCTACTCGTTTAAATTAGAGAGTTGTTTACTGTTTACTTATTGTAACCTTAATGTGTATACTGTTTAGGAGCCCTGCATTTGCAGGAAAGTTGTTCCATTTGCCATTCTTTCAGCTCGAGGGCACTTCAAGAGCGAAAGAATAAGTTGACATTAAGGGGTTTGTTGAAGTCTTCTTTTGCTGAGGATTTAGAGAAGGGTCAAACTCCTTTGAAAAAGACTTCTTCCTCTAAGTCTGATAAGAGCTCAAAGAAGATCATCTTCTGCTTCTTCAGATGGTTCAGAGCCATCAAAAAAGTTTCAAAAATTCTTGGAACCAACCAGATTGACTCAGATCTATGTCGGGGCTGAAGGTAGTTCGGGCTAGGTGCCAATCACTAGTTTTACATCCAGTATCTCCTACGCTCTCATCTCCAGTTTTACAGTCTGTTGCATCACCAGCACCATCCTCTCATTCTTCCAGAAGTCTTTCGGATTTTGGACATAGATCGTTTGGTGCAGTAGCTTCTGAGGACACTGGCCTTGTTGAAAATCTTGTCAGAAGCGACCCACCAGGCTTCGGATCTGACTAAAACAGGTGTTATTTGTGTTTCACTGCTACAGTCCTAACTATTGGGTTATCCATGCTATAGTAGCCCTCAGTCAGTCCAAATACCAGAGTAAAGGTTTTGTGCGTCGACTGGTGTCGCTTGCTTGGTGACATCAGGTCATCTGAGCTATAAAGGAGAGCAGGTGACACCATTACTTCAGTGCCCTGGACAGATGGGGTAAAAAAGCATATACCTCTGCAACTTTAACTATAAGGGCTCTCAACTGTCAGTTCCATATGTTAAAATATCAACAGCACACGTTGGAACTTTTGAAACAGAACATTTCTGCTTTTCCAGATTTTGCCAACAATAAAGAGAGAACAGAATTCCTGCACTCTTCATGTCAGGTGGCAAAGCACTCCTTCCACTGTGGATTTGACGCCCTTGAAGCTTCTAGCAAGGCAGCAGTGACAGGATCTATTATCAGAAGACATGAATGGCTGAAGGAACAACTTCTCCTTGATCATGTCAAAGCTAAAATCATGGATGCACCCCCTGACAAAAGACCACTTGCTCAGATAGAAAACTGAAGAGGTACTTAAAAAGATGGAAGACAAAGCAAAATCGATACAGACTGTTAAAGATTTTTTTCAAATACCTCCTAGGTTCAGCAGAAATCTTCCCTCTAAACACTGGTCCTTTCCTGCACCAAACAGGCAGACACAAGGCAAAACCCGTAGGGACAGACCCACCAGGACTCAAACTCAGTGCCAGCAAAGAACAAAACAATGGCCCCCTCAAACACTAAAGCAGGGAGTTCAAAAGCAACCCTGTATAGAAAAAACTCTCAATGACTACTTTTGCAATCTCTGCCTGCCTCCACCACACCAAAAACTAGGAGGAAGGCTATATGTGTGCAGAGAAAATTGGAACTTTATAACAAAAGATCCGTGTGTCTTAAAAATCATTGCTCAGGGGTACAAATTCAATTTCCAAGAACTACCACCTCCAAGATGGTACCCAGACCTACCTCCAAACCAGTGGGCAGAAGCACTAAAACAAAACCTAATATCCCTAGGGACAGTAGAACCTGTACCTCCAGAACAAGTTGCCAAAAGATTCTATTCCAGACCATTCCTTATTCCCAGGAAAGACAGGACTTGGTGTCACATCCTGGACCTATCCAAAATTCTTACCAGACCATAACTGCAAATGCTTCAGACATAGCCTGGAGTGCCCACCTAGAAGGCAGATGCGCCCAAGGTCTCTGGGATGCATAAGTACTATCCTTGCACATCAACCAAAAGGAAATGATAGCAGTACAAAACTCACTGGCATCCATCAAACCCAACCTCAAACCAGAGGTTCTTCTCATAAAAGCAGGCAACACCACAGTCATGTGGGGTATATCAACAAGCAGGGACGGACTCAGTCTTACGCCCTGTGCAGACTAACCATGAGCCTGTGGCTAGCAGCCTCATCCATGGGACTACATCTTATAGCCGAATACCTACCGGGCATCAAGAACACCCTGGCAGACCACCTAAGCAGAAACCTGCTGGACCCACACAGATGACAAATCCACAGAGACAATTTTCTGCAAATTACCCACACAAGGAGGACCCCCCCCTAGGTGAATCTCTTTGCCTCTCATCTAAATTTGCCTCACATCGAAATTCTGTACCAGGGAGTACCATCACCTGGCCTGGAAGATTGATGCCCTGACCTTCCCTTAGAATAAACTCTTTGTGTATGCATTCCCACCTCTACCTCTCATTCCAAAAGTACTAATCAAGATAAGGGAGGAAAAACCAAGAGCAATACTCATTGCCCCAGACTGGCCCAGGCAGCATTGGTACCCTCTGCTGCACAGCCTATCTCACCAGTCCCCCTGGCAGCTACCTCTGATACTTTGCCTGCTATCCGAGGTGGGGGTGGGGGGGCATTGCTGCACCCAGGCCTTCAGACACTCAAGCTCTCAGCATGGCTTATTCTACCAGAACCAGCAAAGAATCTATGCTAAGCAAGCAAGTCCTTGAAATCATCATAGAAGCCAGAAGGCCCAGCACCAGAAAATCTTACGCTGGAAAATGGAAAAGATTCTGCTCCTGGAGTCAGTCCAAGACATACATCTGCCCTCTATTCCTCTTAATCTAGATGATGATGCTGAGCTTCTTAAGGGTCTCTCCTCCTCCTCCTCCTCCATAAAGATCCATGCCTCTGCCATCTCGGCACACTTTGATACAGAACAGCCATTGTTTTCCCACCCTCTTATCAAACAATTCCTTAGAGGAGCCTCTAATATCAGGCCTCCCAGAAGACAACCCACCCCAGCCTGGGACCTGAACTATGTTTTAGAAAAGCTTGCCCTGCCTCCCTTCGAGCCTGCAACATCCTCAGAACTAAAGTACCTCTCTTGGAAGACTGCCTTTCTCCTGGCTATTACTTCAGCCAGGAGAGTGTCAGAGCATCAAGCCTTAATGGCCATTGAGCCATTTATCTTCCATGCAGACAGGGTCTCCCTGAGAACCAATCCCTCCTTCATGCCAAAGGTGGTTTTGTATGTTACCCTCAACCAGGCCATACACTTGCCCACCGTCTTCCCTAACCCTCAGAACAAGGGAGAAAGGATAATGCATTCTTTGGATGTGCACAGGCAACTCAGATTTTATCTGGATCATACAAAGACATTCAGGAAAACTGGCCAGCTCTTGGTCAGCTTTAAAACAGAGGCACAGAGGAAACCAGTATCCAAACAGACCATTTCCAAACGGATAGCACACTGCATCCAATTTTGCAACTCCTTGCAAGGAAAACCACTCTCTAGGACCATCAGAACCCATTCCACTAGGGCAACCTCTACTTCCGCAGCATTCCTTAGAGGGGTACCCACCAAGGACAGGACATCCTGGAAGCTGCCACATGGTCTTCAGTCCACACCTTCACCAAACATTACCATCTGAACCTATTCTCAAAAGCTAGGTGTTGGTTTGCCTCTGCAGTTCTGCAGGACATGTTCACCCAGTCTTAAGTTTCTGTTAACCTTCCACCCTTCTCCTCAGCTTTTGGAATCTTCCCAATGGTTAGGACTGCCGTAGTGAAACACGAAGAACATAGTACAGTTGTGTACACTTACCATAAATGTAGAGTGTGTTCCCTGCTGCAGTCATGCTTCCCTCCCTCCTTCCCCCTAATATCTGCTTTCCTTAGAGAGACACATATTTCTGTGGGGGTCTCTGACCCCAGGACTACAAATAGTTGTTAACATTGGACTTCTTTGATTGGTTAAGGCAAGCAAAACTGAGGTAATGCCATCGCCTGCTTTCCTTTATAGCTTGGATGACCTGACATCACCAAGCAAGCGACAGCAGCCGAGGCATAAAACCTTGACTCTGGTATTTGGTCCGACTGAAGGCTACCACAGCATGGATAACCCAATGGTTTGGACTGCAGTAGTGAACACACTCAAACATCGATATGTATGGAGAGGGGTACACAACTTTACTTTCTCCCTATTTCGATTCCTCCTTCGACCCCTACTGTGGCTTTGGAGCCGGAATGTATGGAGCTGATAGTTACGGATCCCACGGCACCAAGACCAGCTTCGGGTTCTTCGGTTCCTACTGCGTGGACTACCTCAATGCCGATGGAGGAGTCTAGGGGCCGACACACTTCAGTCATCTCTGCGGGGGGATAGCCAGACCGAGTTTTTATCGATTCTGACTTTACCTCTCGGAGCTTTGGCTCGGATGAGTTCGGATCCTACCTTGACCTCGAGCCGTCTCTGGCTCCGGGGGAGCTTCTGGTTCTTCAGAGCCAGAGTTCTCCTCGGGCCATGAGAAGAGGAGCTTTTGCGTTCATGAGGAGAGCCTTGTCCCCACGGGCATCCATTTTATCAGACCCTACCATTCCTTCCCCTAGGACTTTGTTTCCAGCTTCTGGCACAACCTGACCCACAGCGTAGAGATCCCAAGCCTCATGAGTCCCCCACAGGGCGAGCCCCTCTCTTCGGGAGCCTCCCCAGAAGCCCCACCTGAGGAGGCACCCCGCAAGAGGTTATGCAAGAGGAAGCATCTAGACTCCCTGGTGAGTTATTGACATCAGACACGGACCTCGATGAATAAGAGGGGTCCCCACAGTCGCCTTCTGAAGATGTCGCATTTGCAGACATCTTGGAAGTCCGTAAGCAGAGAGGTGGCTGAAAGGTCACTAACCCTTCTGAAGAGGAGTCTGTGCACAAGAAGGCTTTTGGTTCTCGAACTTTCACCTCTTGGGTTTCTCCACCTTTCGACAAGCTTATGGAATTAGTTTGTTGAAAGACGTGGGAGTCTCCAGATACAGTGGAACTTGTCCCTAGAAGGCCTAATAAATTCATAACTGTACCAGAGGATAAAAATTTCTTGACTAAAGGAGTGCCTGTAGATGCTATGGTGGGTGGCGACGGCGGCCACCAAAAAAGGAGTTATCTGAGAAGTCCACATCTGTCCATCCACTGAACAAGGAGTCGCTTATGATGGACAGGTACGGGCGCATGTTCTCCTCAGTGACTTTTTCACTGCGATCACTGAATTACCTAACTCACTTTACCAGGTTAGAGATCTCCTAAAAGAGCCTGGAAATACTTTCCAGGGTAATGTAGCTGTGGGAGTCTCAGACAAGGTAACTGCCCAGCTTCCACCCTAAACTCAGTAGTCAACACTTCCATGAGGCTCATTTCGTATGCAGACAACGGAGTGAGCAGGTCAGCAAGTTCTGGAATTGCCTTTAGGAGACATTCCTGGATGTGCTGGTGTTTGTTTGTGGAACCCTTTAAGTCATCGTTCATCAACACCCCTTTTGATGGCTCAACACTTTTTGTGCCCAAAATGAAAGAAACACTGTCCAGGTGTGAGCAGGAAGGGTTCTCTGCCATTGGAGTCCATTTTTCTGCTCCTTCTAAACCCTATCCCAAGGGTCAAAAGGGTGGAAAAAAGTGGTTTCGTAAATCCCAGAGAGCCTTTCAAGACACACGTGGTGAACCCCCCCCTCTAGGGGCAGATGAGGGGGAAATAAGGGAAGTTGCCGACCATGCGGCAGAGGGGGGTCTGAAAAATCAGGGAGACTGGGAATCTTTCTTCGTCAAGCTCTGCCAGCATTCCTGAAAGGAGCCCTGACTATTCCACTCTGGAGGCAGTCGGTGGGCGCTTGTCTTTGTACCCAGACACCTGGCTAAAAAATAACAAAAGACAACTGGGTACAAAGGATCATACCAGAGGTTACTCTGTTCCCTTTTTCAACTCTTCCTCCAACCATGAGTAGAATTCCAGATGTTCCACCCAGTCACAGGAATCGGGCAACCACCGAAATTCAAAAGTTGCTAGAAGAGAGCGTCATCCAATCAGTCCCCGCAGACCAGATAGGATCCGGGACTTACTCAAGATTATTTTTAGTTCCAAAGAAAACAGGGGACTGGAGACCAGTATTGGATCTCAGCACATTAAACAAATCACTAAAGAAGACAAAGATGTTCTTCGTGTTTCACTGTTACAGTCATCACATTTGTGTTATCTCGGACAGGGTAGCCCTTGGCTGGCCCAAATACCAGAGGCGTAGTATTTCTGTGTTGGTTGATGTCGCTTCAGGACTGATGTCAGGTCATCAGTGGTATAAAGTAAGGCAGCTGATGCCATTACATCAGTCTTTCTTGCCGTGGAGCGCAACGCAGAAGCAATTCACACAAGTGCCGGTTGGCCGCTACTTGAGTTTCTCTACCGAACTGAAACTGAAGTCTTCTAAAGCTAAGTACCCCGTTGGGGTTCCTTTTTTCTTGCACTAACAAATGTCAGAAAAAGTTAACAATTGTCTTGCCTGTGGAAAGCAAATACCACACCGAGATTTTCATTCTTACTGCGTCACTTGCTTAGCCCCAGACCACGACGTCCCCCGCTCTCGCTTCTGTGCTTTGTTCAATGCCAAATCTATCCATCTTCAGGCCCTTATTGTAGCTAGATATTTTCGCTTACAGTCCTCGAACTCTGATATGGCTTCGGTAAGCCATCCGCCAACAGATCTTCCGAAAAAATGTAAAGATAAAGACAGAGATAGACCGCACAGGTCCAAACTTACCGACGATGCTCCCGTTAAGCTAGTTGGCAGTTCTCCGGTCCTCAGTGAGGTAGTTTTGCAGCCCTTGATGCCCGCTTCTGTGGATTCACAGGCCGTTACCGAGACCCTTTCGGAGTCCGGTATGCCACAAAACTCTTTTTTGACTAAGGATCCTGCGGTCGTCTCTACCTTGGATGTGTCCGGAGCCACTGAGCAGGCACCGCCTTCTGAGGAAGTCCTTCGCACTACCGATTCTCGATACAAACCAACATCTTCTTTCACGAATACCGTTCTTTCGAAAGCAACCGAGTTTCTTAGGCCCAGAATATGAACCACACCCAAGAAACAGACGACCCAATCTCAGGCACCAGCTTCCTTGCCTCAGTCTCAAATGCTTAAAATGACGGAAGACCTTATCTTACTGATCAGGGGAAGCCAAGCTACCCCTTCCAAAAGGAAAAGAGATCTGTTCCCTGTAGTTTTGTCTGAACAAGAGTCAGATTACTCTGATGTTTCTGAATATGAAGACATGCAACCCTTCTGTACTTATGAGGATTCTGATGCAGAGGATTCCATCCCTTCAGCCTCTCCCCCAGAGGATTTTTCCTTTGGGAAAACCCTTCTTACCTTAAGGGAGCATTTCCAATGAGAGAGTCAGGACTACCCTCAATCTAAAAAGAGGTTCAGGGAATTCCTAGATCTTCCACAGCACAGACCCTTTGTCATTCCTCCTGTCCTGGATGTTGTGGATGATGTTTTTATGGAATCCAGTTTGACTCCTGACACCCTCTCTCCTGCACCCAGAAAACCAGACAGGTACTACAGAGTCCCTGGCTCACACAAATTTCTTTTTAAAAATACTACTGCTGACCCTGAGGTAATTTCTCAAGGGCCTAAAGGAATTAAAGCAACCTCGGCTAAGAATCTCACCCCCTCAGATAGGGATTCCCGAGCACTAGACAGATGGGGTAAAAAAGTATACACCTCGGCTACTGTTACTATCAGAGCACTAAATTGTCAGTTCCATATGCTAAAATTTCAGCAACATGCCCTGGAACTGCTCAAACAAAAAATGTCTTCCCTTCCTGCTTGTGCAGAATCTAAAGAGTTACAAGAGTTAATGTATTCTGCAAGTCAAATAACTAAACACACCTTTTTCTGTGGTTTTTGAAGCCCTAGAAGCTTCTTGCAGGACAGCAGTCACCGGATATGTCCTTAGAAGACATGCATGGCTTAATGAACAACCCTTGCCAGACCATGTCAAATCTAAATTGTTGGATGCCCCCTTGCACAAAGACAACTTATTTGGCACCAAGGCAAAAGAGGTCTTAAAGATGGAAGAAAAAGCAAAATCTATGCAGACAGTTAAGAATTTCTTACAGGTCCAGCCACCCAGGTTCAGCAGGCATTGTACCACCAAGCACTGGTCCTTTCCTGCTCCCACTAGGCCAGACAGCAGCACAGGAAATGCAGAGATCTAAGCAGTGGACTACTTCCACTTCAAAACCAGGGAGTTCTAAGCAACCCACCTATGGTAAGAACTTGCAGTGACTCACCTCTTCCACCCCCTCCCTCTGCCCACCTTCACTTTCCCCTAGTAAGAAAACTCTCCTTCTATGCAAGCACCTGGGCCACCATTACCAGCGACCGCTGGGTTCTCAACATAGTGTCCCAGGGATACAAATTTTCCTTCCACGCACTACCAACTCCAGAAGAGTTCCCAGATCTACCTCCAAATCAGTTGGCAGAGGTGCAAAAGCAATTCCTATCCCTGCTCTCTAGCCACCCTAGACCTAAAAGAGTCATACCTCCACATTCCTATCTGGGAATCATGCAGGAAATATGTCCGTTTCAGGACAGGATCTCAGCCCTTTCGGTTCTCTGCACTTCCCTTTGGCTTATCTACTGCTCCCAGAGTTTTCACAAAATGTCTGGATCCGGCCATTGCCTTTTGCATTCAAAGGAATATCCAGATTTACCCATACTTAGACGACTGCCTAATTTAGGCAGGCAACCAGGAAAAGCTGCTCAAGCACCTGGCCTTTGTAAAGTCCCTTGTAACCTCCCTAGGGTGCACATTCAACGAAAAGAAATCCAAACAGGGTCCCACCCAAAGGATTATATTCCTGGGTGCAAGCCTGGACACAGCATCCCAGATTGCATTCCTTACATGAGAAAAGCAAACTTCCTAACAGCCTACTTCTCTCAACTAGCCACCAGACCCCAGCTATCTGCAAGGAAAATCCTGCAAGCTCTGGGGTTCATGGCATCTTGCATACTACTCATTCCATATGCCAGACAGCAGAGGAAACTTCAATGGTACCTAAAAAGCCTTTGGTGTCCACACTCTCAAGACCTGGAGACTTTTGCACCTATAATTCCTTGCCTCAGAAAAGATTTTTCTTTGGTGGGCAACAGCATGCTCCCATAGCAAGGGACTACCTTTCTCACCACCCCCCCACCGCCCAGACCCTCACCACAGATGCATCAGACTATGCCTGGGGTGCACACCTGGATGGCAGGTGGATACAGGGCCAATGAAGCCCACAGCAAGTCCCTCTGCACATCATCCAAAAAGAGATGATGACTGTTCAGCACGCCTTGATAGCTCTCAAGCCCCTTCTCTCTAGAGGGGCTCTCCTGATCAAACAGACAACACCACTGTGATGTGGTATATCCACAAGCAGGGAGAGACTCACTCCTACCCTCTATGCAGGCTGGCCATGACCCTTTGGCACACAGCCTCTGCCATGCAGCTCCACCTATTAGCACAATTCCTACCAGGTTCTCTCAACTCTGTGGCAGACCAATTAAGCAGAAATCTTCTGGACCCACATGAGTGGCAGCTCAACAGAAGAACCTTCACACTAATAACTCAGAAATGGGGTACCCCGAAGGTCGACCTCTTTGCCTCCCATACCAATCATCAGCTCAGCAAATTCTGCACTAAGGAGCATCACTGCATGGCTTGGAAAGTGAATGCCCCGTCCTTCTCCTGGGTCAATCTGTTGGTCTGTGCCTTTCCTCCACTACCTCTTATGCCGAGGGTGCTGCTAAAAGTAAAGGAAGAAAAACCAAGGACAGTTCTTATAGCTGCAGACTGATCTCACCAGCACTGGTACCCCTTGCTGTGCAGCTTGTCCCCACTGCCACCATGGCATCTTCCTCAGATTTCAAACCTCCTGACCCAGAGGGAAGGGGAATTCATGCATCCCCAATTGCAGACACTCAATCTGGCAGCTTGGCTTATTCCCTAACCCCCCCATCAATCTGCTAACCTCAGTAAACAGGTTCTAGATGTTATATGTGAGGCCAGACACCCTAGCACTACAAAGTCTTATGCTGACAAATGGAAAAGGTTCTGCACCTGGATTCAGGCTAAGGGAGCCAATACGTCACAGCCCTCCCTCCCTGTCATCCAGGATTACTTAGCTGACCTGCTACACAGTGGCCTCTCTTTTTCCCGTTTTAAAATTCATGCCTCTGCTATCTCTGCTCATTTTCCCACAGAGCAGCCCCTTTTCCTCACATCCTTTGATCAAACAGCCCCTAAGAGGGGCTAGCAACTTGAGGCCACACAGAAGACCTAAAATTTCTCCTGGAAGACAGCTTTCCTTCTGGCCATCTCTTCAGCCAGAAGAGTCTCCTAGCTGCAAGCACTCATGGCTGTGGAACCCTTCATCATCTTCCATACTGACAGGGTATCCCTCAGGGCCAACCCATCCTTCATGCCAAAGGTGGTGTCCAACCAATCCATTCATTTGCCCACCTTTTTTCCTAATCCCCAGAACAAGGGGGAAAGGATTCTTCACTCTCTGGATGTGCACAGAACAGCTCATATTCTTTCTAGACAGGACTAAATCCATCAGAAAGTCTTATCAATTGCTGGTTAGCTTTGCCTGAGAGGCAGAAGGCAAAGCCATCTCCAAACGAACCATTTCCAAATGGATAGCACACTGCATCCATTTCTGCTACAAACAACACGGAAAGCCTACCCCAAGGGGGTCAGGACTCACTCCACCAGAGCAGCCTCCACCTCTGCACCTTTCCTCAGAGGAGTCTCCACCAGGGACATCCTGGAGGCTATCACCTGGACATCTGTTCACACTTTTACCAAACATTGCCACCTGCCTCTCTTCTCCAAATCCAGGGCAGGGTTTGCCTCTGCAGTCTTGCAGGGCATCCTAGCCACCCCCTAGTTTCTTTGACTGCCTCCACCCATTTCCTCAGCTTTGAGAATCAACCCAAATGTGATGACTGCAATAGTGAAACACAAAGAACATAGTACAGTTGTGTACACTTACCATAAATGTAGATGTTCGAGTGTATTCACTGTTGCAGTCCTGGTTTCTTTCCCTCCATCCCCCTTTTTTCTTCTCTTTCCTTATAAGGGACATATTGGTATTTACTTTCTACTGGTGGGATTCTTCCACCAGAACCTGGTTCCTACATGGGGGCTCCTGACAGGTTAGGGCAAGAAAAACTGATGTAATGACGTCAGCTGCCTTACTTTATGCTACTGACGACCTGACGTCAGTCCTGAAGCAACAACAACCGATGCAGAAGTAGTATGCCTCTGGTATTTGGGCTGGCCGAGGGCTACCCTGGCAGAGATAACCCAAATATGCTGACTGCAACAGTGAATACACTTGATCATCTACATTTATGGTAAGTGTACACAGCTGTACTTTTCCGGATGGTCATACTACAGTCAGTTCTTCCATTTTTGGGTAAAGACAATTGTATGTGCTCTATAGACCTCCAGGATCCGTACTACCACATAAAAATGGACAGGTCATCCAGAAGTAATCTGCGCTTCCAGCTGGGAGCCAGTTATTACCAATTCTGAGCACTGCCCTTTGATGTTCTTTGTGTTTCACTGTTGAAGTCATCACATTTGGGTTATCTGCTTGCAGTAGCCCTCAGTCGGCCTGATTATCAAAGTCTTGGGTCCTGCGTCGGTAGCTGTCTCATCTTCCATGACGTCAGGTAGTCAAGGGTATAAAGCATGCAGCTGACGCCATTATATCAGTCTTGCTTGCCGTGCGGTGCCTGAAGCAGAAGCAGTTCGCAAGTGCCGGTCGGCCGACTCCTGAAATTTTCGTTTTCAGGTTTCAGAATCGAAGTCTTCAACTAAAGCTAACTATCCTGTTGGGGAAACCTTTTCTTGCTCTAAACCAATGTCAGTAAAAGTCAATAATTGTATTTCTTGTGGAAAGCAAATGCCTCATAAAGATTTTCATTCGTACTGTATTTCTTGCCTAGGCCCTGACCATGACGTACCTCGCTGTCGGTTTTCTGCCTTATTTAAATCACAAATTATTCGTCGCCGGTATATTTTCGCTTCTAAATATTTGGTACTCAGTTCAATTATCCAGATATATCTTTGGTAAGCCACCCGAATACTAACATTCTGAAAAAACACAAAGATAAAGACAGAGACAGGCCGCCTAGGTCCAAAGCTGCCGACGACGCTTCTCCTAAGCCAGTACTCAGTGAGGTGCTTTTGCAGCCCCTGATACCCGCTACTTCAGATTCGCAGGCCTCTACTGAGACCCATTCGGAGTCCGGTATGCCGCGAGGTGCTTCAACTGTAGAACCTGCAGATGTCTCTACCTTGGATGGGTCCAGAGCTGCTGTGCAGGCACCATCCTCTAAGGGTGTATTCAGACCTACTGACTTGCATATTAAACCAACGCCATCTTCTTCTTCAAGGCCTAAAACTAGAACCATGCCCAGGAAACAGACGCCCAGACCCCATGGTCAGGCCTGTATGCCTAAAAAACAAATTATAAGAATGGCTGAAGACCTTATTACTTTAATCAGGGGAAGCCAACCTTCCCCCTCTAAGAGACCTAGGACTGAATTTGCGTATGATACTTATGACCAGGATTCTGAAATTTCTGTCTCCTCTGATGACCAGGATTTACCGTTATCCACCTATGAGGATTCTGATGCAGAGGACTCTATTCCCTCTGCTTCTCCCCCAGAGGATTTTTCTTTTGGTGAAACCTTGCATACTCTTGGGGAGCATTTTCACTGGGAAAGCCAAGATTGCTCTGATTCTAAAAAGAGGCTTAGAGATGTCTTACTCCTGCCCCAACACAGCCCTTTTGGCTATCCCTTCTGTGCTGGACATTGTTGACGATGCCTTTTCAGAATCTAGCTTGGCCCCTGACTCTTTACCTCTTGCTCCCAGAAAACCTGATCGATATTACAGGGTTCCTGATTCTCACAAGTTTCTTTTTAAAAATCCTACTGCGGATCCTGAGACCATTTCACAGGGACCCAAGGGCATTAAGGCTACTACTGCCAAAAATCCTACCCCCTCTGATAGAGATTCCAGGGCCCTGGATAGATGGGGTAAGAAGGTATACACCTCTGCAACCTTGGCCATCAGGGCCTTAAATTGCCAGTTTCAAATGTTAAAGTATCCGCAGCATATTATTGGATTGCTTAAACAGAAAATGATGTTGATTCCTGATTGTGCTGAAAATAAGGATTTATAGAATTTAATGCATTCTGCTGAACAGGTTGGGAAACATACTTTGCAATGTGGTTTTGATTTACTAGAGCCATCTTGCAGGGCTGCTGTCACCAGGTCTGTACTTAGGAGGCATGCTTGGCTTAAGGAGCATTCTTTGCCAGATCATATTAAAACTAAATTGCTGGATGCTCCCTTAAATCAGGACCGCCTGTTTGGCAACAAAGCAGAAGTTGTTCTTAAAAAGATGGAGGAAAAAGCTAAATCTATGCAAACTGTTAAAGATTTCTTACAAGTGCAGCCTCCAAGATTTAGTAGGCATTGGCTCTCAAAAGAGTGGTCCATTCCTGCCTCTTCCAGGCCTTCTCAGTTCAAACCCAGAACCAGCAGAACAACCAGGCTTCAGTCCCAGGGTGCGCACAGGACTAAGCAGTGGGGGGGCTCCCACTTCCAAATCAGGGAGTAGTAAGACTCCCCCCTATGGTAAGCTATCTCAAAGACTTAACTTTAAAGCTTCCAAGCAATTCTCAACTGACTGCTCCTTTAGGGGGAAAGATTGTTCTGCAAGCAAAAAACTGGAAACTCATTACCTAGGATAAATGGGTTTTAAACATAGTTTCCCAAGGATACAGATTTCACTTCCACACATTACCAACCCCAAACGGTTGGCCAGATCTTCCCCCAAATCAGTGGACAGAGGCTCAAAAGCAAGTACTCTCTCTTAAGATTAAAGGCTATTCAGACTGTACTAGAAGAGGAAAAGAGACAAGGTTTCTACTCAAGACTTGTCCTGGGGTACCCAGAAAAGACAGCTCATGGCGTCCTATCCTGGACCTTTCTATCCTAAACATCTTTTCGGTGATTCCAAAATTCAAGATGCTAACTCTTCACCAATTGCTTCCCATGATAGGCAAAGATGCCTGCTTGGCAACTCTGGATTTAAAGGAAGCCTACCTGCACATCCCAGTTAGGGAATATTGCAGAATATACCTACGCTTTCAAAGCAGGCTGCATGCACTATCAGTTCTCTGCACTGCCCTTTGGCTTATCTACTGCGCCCAGGGTATTCACAAAGTGCCTAGCTCCAGTCATTACATTTTGCAGGCAAAGAAATATTCAAATATACCCATACCTGGACGATTGTCTAATTCAGGCTGAAAGCCAGGACATACTTTTGAATCATCTGGCATTTCTACAGAAGGTGCTAACTTGTCTGGGGTACACCATAAACGAAAAGAAATCACATCTGGTACCCTGTCAACAAATTATATTCCTGGGAGCAAGCTTGAACAGAGCTTCCCAGATGGCTTTCCTCACGCTAGAGAAACAAATTAATTTGACAACTTACTTCAAACTAGTAGCCACAAAAAACCCTGCTATCTGCAAGGCAAATACTGCAAACCTTGGGGTTCATGGCCTCGTGCATTCTACTAATTCCATATGCAAGACTGTATATGAGGAAACTACAATGGTATCTAAAAAGCCTATGGTGTCAGCATTCTTAGGATCTATAAGCAATGATTCCTATTATACCTTGCCTATGGTTAGAATTCCTTTGGTTGGCAGAGGCCTGCCACCAAAACAAGGGACTACCATTCACTCTACCCCCTGCCGCCCAAACCCTAACAACAGATGCATCAGACTATGCATGGGGGGGCTCACCTGGGAAGTGCATTCAGGGCAAATGGACCTGCATATCAATCAAAAAGAAATGTTAGCTGTACAGAATGCTCTGACAGCCTTCAAGGACCACATTCTTCCAGGACAATTAATGGTAAAGACAGACAACACCACTGTTATGTGGTACATAAGCAAGCAGGGGGTACCCATTCCTACCTCCTCTGCAGACTAGCCATGGCTCTGTGGAACACAGCCTTGAGCTACCAAGTGCATCTACAGGCTCAGTTCCTGCCAGGAAAACTAAATACATTGGCAGACGAACTAAGCAGAAATCTCATGGACCCACACGACTGGAAACTGGAACCAAAGACTTTCAACATGTTGATAAACAAATGGGGGGAGCCCAGATATAGACCTGTTTGTCTTTCCCCAGAACTACCAATTGGACAAATTCTGCACAAGGACTCTCCACAAACAAGCTTGGAAAGTGGATGCTCTGTCTTTCAGGTGGAAAAATCTGTCAGTTTATGCCTTTCCTCCTCTGCCTCTCCTCTCCAAAGTACCACTAAATATCAAACAGGACAAACCAAGGATGATACTGATTGCACCAGACTGGCCACGCCAACACTGGTTCCCCCTCTTGCTCAGTGTGTCACGGCTAGCCCCGTGACACCTGCCTCAGACCCCTACCCTGGTGTCACAGCAGGAGAGCCAGATTCTGCACCCCCAGCTTCAAACCCTCAACCTGGCAGCCTGGCTAATTACCTTATGTCTCCGTTACCACCCCTCAGTAAAAAAAGTGTTGGATGTCATTTTGGAAGCAAGGAAGCCTAGTACTAGAAAATCTAATGCTGAAAAATGGAAAAGATTCTGTGCCTGGAACCAAACTCAAGGGATGGCCACAGCAGCGCCCACTTTACATAAGATTCTTCAATACTTAACTGAGATGCTTCACAAAGGCCTTTCATTTTCCAAGCAGTTTCTCAGAGGGGCCAAAAATTTAAGACCACCCAGAAGAGCCCCATCTTCAGCCTGGGACCTTAACTTTGTATTGGAAAAACTCACTCTGCTTCCTTTTGAGCCAGCTGCAAGTGCGGAGTTAAAATTCCTTTCTTGGAAAACAACTTTCCTTTTAGCAATCTCTTCAGCAAGAAGGGTATCTGAATTACAAGCCCTTATTGCAGTGTGGAGCCTTTCATCATCTTTCATGTGGACAGGGTGTCCCTCAGGACCAATCCCTACTTCATGCCCAAGGTGGTATCCAGTGTGGCTCTTAATCAGTCCATTCATTTGCCAACCTTCTTTTCTAATCCACAGAACAAAGGGGAATGGATACTGCACTCCTTAGATGTGCACAGACAACTTAGGTTTTTCTTGGACAGGACTAAACCTCAAAGGAAATCTGAACAACTGCTGGTGACATTTGCTGCAGGGGCAGAGGGGAAGGCTATTTCAAAGCAAACCATTTCTAAATGGATAGGCCATTGCATTCATTTCTGCCATAAGCACCACGGAAAACCTATCCCACAGGGGATTAGACCCCATTCCACCAGGGCTGCATCCACCTCTACAGCCTTTCTCAGAGGTGTCCCTACCAGAGACATCCTAGAAGCTGCTACCTCGAGTTCTGTACATACCTTCACCAAGCATTACCATTTTCCAATTTTCTCTAAATCCAGAGTTGGCTTTGCCACTGCAGTCTTGCAGGACCTTATAGCTGGTCCTAATGCTATCTGAATTCCTCCTCTCACCCTTAGCTTTGGGAATCTACCCAAATGTGATGACTGCAACAGTGAAACACGAAGAACATAGTACAGTTTTGTACACTTACCATAAATGTAGATGTTCGAGTGTATTCATTGTTGCAGTCCTGGTTAACCTCCATCCAGCCCCCCTGACTTCTTTTGGCTATACCTCTACACTCCTTTACTATGCTTAAAAGCTTTTTGGTGTATTTGCTTTTTTATTGGAGGTATAACCTTGTATGTGTGTATATATATATATATATATATATATGTGTGAGTGTGTGTGTGAGTGTGTGTGTGAGTGTGTGTGTGAGTGTGTGTGTGAGTGTGTGTGTGAGTGTGTGTGAGTGTGTGAGTGTGTGTGTGTGTGTGTGTGTGTGTGTGTGTGTGTGTGTGTGTGTATATATATATACATATATAAATAAATAAATATATATATATATATATATATATATATATATATATATATATATGTATATATACACACACACACATGTATTTAATTGCTTCCCATTAGAGGGACACCTGACATCTGAGGCAAGAAAAACGGATGTAGTGGCATCAGCTGCATACTTTATACCCCTGACTACCTGACGTCACGGAAGATGAGACAGCAACTGACGCAGGACCCAAGACTTTGATAATCAGGCTGACTGAGGGCTACTGCAAACAGATAACCCAAATGTGATGAGTGCAACAGTGAATACACTCGAACATCTACATTTATGGTAAGTGTACACAACTGTACTGTCTCACTACAGCCCCCAGAGTGTCCACCAAGTGCATGGCAGTGGTTATGGCTCAACTGAGATGTGCAGGATTCCAGGTGTTTCCGTACATAGATGATTGGCTCCTTACCACCACCACCAAGCATCTACTTCTACAGGCAAGGGTCAACACTTTAAATCTGTGTGGTCAGTTAGGGATCACAGTCAATTACGAAAAATCTGCCTTATTGCCATCTCAGCACATCGCCTTTATACACAGCAGAACTAAATCCTGCAACAATGATGGTCATTCTTCCACAAGAACAGATTTAAACTTTTCGGACACAAATTCAAAACCTGCTTTCGAAAACAAGAGTCCAAGCAAGAACTGTTTTCAAAGTTTTAGGTACAATGGCAGCAACAGTCGCCATACTCCCTCTAGCTCGGATGCACATGAGAATTCTCCAGTGCCTTCTTTTTACCCAGTGGTCAATGCAGGAATTACCAATGTCATACCAGATAATTCTGACATACTCTTGCAAAAGAGACCTATTCTGGTGGCTAACCTCAGATCAAGTCACCATAGGTGGTCGTTTCACTCTTCCTCCCCCATCAGCCACAGTGACCACGTACACTTCCCAGATAGAGTGGGGGGCCATTATCAGGGAGAGACAGCCCAAGGCATGTGGCAGGAACACGAGGCTCACTTGCACCTCAATGTACTTAGAGATGAGAGCAGTGCTTCTCGCATTGAAAGCATTCCAACACTCCCTCCCTCTAGGGACGATTACAGTCCAGACAGACAACATGTCAGTTGTATGGTATATAAACAAACAAGGAGGAACCAGATCTTACCCCCTTTGTCAAGAGGCCGTGGGTGACCTCATCCCAGTGCTTTCTAATAGCAAAGCATATCCTGGGGAAATCCAACGTGATAGCAGACAAACTCAGCAGGGCAATCCTGATGCCCCACAAGTGGTCCCTGAAGCAAGAAGTGGCGGAAATGATTTTTCACAACTGGGGACAGAGTTGCTGCGTTCTCTTTGCCAAGTCCACAAACACAGAATTCAGTAACTACTTTGCCCTTATCCCCCCACTGGGGGAATCACTGAGGGATGCATTTGTACACAGTTGGCTCCTGGGTCTCCTTTATGCATCCCCCCTTTTCCACTGATACCCAAGGTACTTCAGAAAGCCATTTCGCTGGGAGGGACTTTAATCCTGATAGCACCATACTGACCTCGTCAAATCTGGTTCTCATTCCTACAGCCTCATCTACAGGAAAAACCGTGGATCCTGGACCCAGTATCATATCTCCTGACCCACTTCTCAGGGGTTTTCCATCCCTCTCTTTCCACCCTCAAGTTGACAGCTTGGCTGCTCTGATTCCCGAAATAGCCAGGTCACATGATCTTTCATCTGCAGTTTAATATATTCTGATATCTTCTCACAAATCATCTACCACTCCTTAAAATGGAGAACATCGATATCTGTGCAGTGACTGAGACCTGGTTCAAGGCTCCAGAGAGCACCCCTGCACTACCAGGCTATAACTCATACCACACTTTTCGGCCATGTAACCTGGACCGAAACACCAAAGGCGGAGGTGTGTCCATGTTCATTAAGGATATCCACACCTCCAGGCTAGTTGCTCAGCATAATGCATCCGAGGTTATCCAAGTGCAACTAACTCTGGGCAAAACTGCAATCCAAATTTTAGCTTGCTACAGATCCCCCACCATGCCCCAGGATTCCCACTCCTCTTTTCTTGATGTACTGGAAAATATTAGGGTTCAACCAAACACCCTAATAATGGGCGACTTCAATTACCCCACCATCAACTGGGAAAACTCAACACTTTCTGGAATTCATAAACTCCATTGCCGTGGATCAACTTATCCACATCCCCACCAGGGGCAACAATATCCTAGACCTAGTCATTACCAACATAAGTGACCGGTGTTCCACACCTGAAGTCAACTCCTCGTTGGTCCGATCCAACCATAAGCTAATCACCCTTGATATCCACATCCCACCCCCCCCCACCCCCAATTAAGGAAACCACGGTAAAAAATTTCTCCAAAGCCAACTTCATGATTTTTAAGACATAAGTGGCGAACTTCATGACACCCATGCAGATGGACAATACAGTTATAACTACTGAATCCTACACAAATGCACTCTATAAGCACTTACACGAGTGCATGGATCATGCTATCCCAAACAGAACCAAGACGCTATCCTCCAAAAAAAGGAAGCCAATCTGGTGGTCCCCTGCCATAAACAAACTGTACAACAGAAGGAAGAAACTGTTGCAAAGGAGATTAAAATCCCATGCATGGAGGAGCTTCCTGGTCAGCCTCAGTAAGAAGCTGAGATCCCATATAAGATCCTCCAAAGCTAGCTATGAAAACAAAATTGCCACTTATTCTAAGGACAACCACAAAGCATTCTATAGCTATGTCAAGAATCTCGATGGCAACACCCAGATCTGCTCTGAGTTACAGCACAAAGGCACGAAAATTACAGAACCAACTGATATTGCCAACATCCTGGCAGATAGGTTCAGTGCTAACTGTAGCCCCCCCTCACCCCCTAAAGGGCCCATATCTATACAGGAAGAATGCAGAGTCCCTATAATCACAACTACGCAGGTAAAAGCTGCACTCTCTAAAGCCAAAAACACAGCATCCATGGGACTGGACAACATCCCAGGCTGCGTTTTACACGAACTTCAGAACGAACTGGCTCCCCACTTAAGCACCATGTTCAATAATAGCCTTGCATCAGGCTTTGTGCCCACTGAGTGGCGGACAGCAGCAGTTATCCCACTCCACAAAGGGGGAGCCACCACTGATCCCGGGCACTATCTGCCTATTAGTCTGATGAGCCTGGTCTGCAAGGCTATGGAACGTATCATCATGGAACTCATAAACAAAGACATTGATAACCTCCAAACTCTGGATCCCACCCAGTTCGGGTTTATGAAAGGCAGATCATGCCTCCTGAATCTGATCGACGACTTTGAGGCAGTCACCAAAGCCGTAGATGAGGGTAAGGTGGTTCACACAGCCTATCTTGACCTTGCCAAGACTTTCGACACCATCCCCTATTCTGGAATTATAGCTAAACTCACTAAACTAGGTATAAATCCCTACGTCACAAGATGGGTTGCCAGCTGGCTCACTGTCAGAACCCACACTGTAAAAGTTGCAGACTCCAAATCTGACCTCAAAGCAGTGACAAGTGGAGTACCACAGGGTTCCGTCCTGGGACCTCTCCTGTTTGGTATCTACTTCTCTGAAGTACTGGCTAACACAGAAGGCCTCTGGCTAACGAAGTTCGCAGATGACTGCAAATTAGGAGCCATAGTCAAGTCCCCAAATGATGTGGACATCCTACAGAAGGGCCTCACTGAGACAGATGCCTGGTGTCAGAGCCATTGTCTCGAGCTCAATGTCAAAAAGTGCAGTGTCATCCCCTTTGGTAAAAACTCTGTACCTATGAACTACCACATAGGCAGCAATCTACTTAACACCGAATGTGTGATAAGAGACCTTGGGACCCAAGTGGACAGTAGTCTCTACTTTGATAGTCACATTGCCACAGTAGTCAGGAAGTGCTTATACATGGCACACCTCATCATAAAAGGGTTCTCAGCCAGGAAAAAAAGAGGTCATTGTTCCCCTCTACTCGACACTCATTAGACCCATTATAGAGTACAATGCCCCTTTTCGAATGTACCTCACAAGACATCTGCAGCAGCTGGAAAGGCCACAGAAGTACCTCACAAAGAGGATTACTGGCCTTAAACAAATCCCCTACACTGACCGCCTCAAAAAACTCCAGCTTTACTCCATAACATATCGCCTACTCCGAGGTGATCTCTGCCTAGCATATAAAGCTATGTCAAACCCAGAGCTGTTGGACATGCTACACCTAATGAAATCCCAATCCCTCCGAGCTGCACACTCTAGGGACCTAAACCTCATCACCACAATAAATAGGACATGCTGGAGGGATAGATTCCTGTCCCAGAGACTTCCCATACTCTGGAACAGGCTACGCATCTGTGTCAAGCAAAGTTCTTCATTAGCACTCTTCAAGAAAAATTTTGATGAGTGGATGGGAAATAGGAAATACAGCCCGAGGCACACTTCTGTGTGTCTGCTCAACAGTGGCGCAGGAAAATAACTTTCTTGGGTGAGGCCCTTGGGCCGATAGCGAGTACCTACCTAAGAACCAGGAAATTGTACTTTAGTAAATAGAAGAGATTTGTTATCTGGGCCTCACAAAATCATATTGCTCCATATTCAGCACCCATATCAGCCATTCTAGAATTTTTGACAAAAATTTTTAATGAAGGGGCCGCAACAACTACTATCAGAGTTCAAGTTGCAGCTATCTCACATTTTTATATTGGCAATGGAGATTCAAGCATAATGTCTCACAGGCTGGCAAAGGCCTTTCTTAGAGGTACAAATCTACTAAGACCATATATCAGACCGCCTCTACCACCATGGAATCTTAACTTTCTGTTGTCCAAAATAACGCTTCCCCCTTTGAACCTGCATCATCTTGTGACTTAAAATTTCTAACTTGGAAAACTGCCTTTCTATTGGCTGTTTCTTCAGCCAGAAGAGTATTTGAATTGCAAGCATTGTCCATTAAACCTCCTTACATGATGTTTCACAATGATAGCGTTTCACTTTGGACAAATCTCTCCTTTTACCCAAAGTAAACGCAGAATCCAACCTTAATCAATCTAGTAATCTACCACTATTCTTCCCCATGTACGGCAATAAGGCAGAATACATGCTACATCATTTGGATGTTCATAGACAACTGCGCTTCTACCTACATAGAACAAAAGATTTTAGAAAATCTGATCAACTTTTCGTATCCTATTCAGAAGATAAAAAGGCCTTCCAGTACCAAAACTACTTTATCAAACTGGCTGTCTCAATGCATTATGTTTTTATATAATTCAGCAAATAAAGAACTGCCACAAGGGATCAATGCTCATTCCACTAGGGCAGTATCTACTTC